>NW_024345483.1:1258408-1267994 GCF_902729225.1 Pteropus medius
CTAAAGAGTTTTGGCTGGAAGTTATTTTAGTAAAAACCTCTGTCAGGATCCCTTGGGCAATGAAATGCAAGTTTTACTCAAGGATGAAAATTTTTCCTTGAATCCTGCCTGGCTCTTTCCATTATCTTCATTGGCCTCTGGCCACCACTATTGCTCAAAGTCATGTGTTCCATCCTTCTTTTTACAGTGCCTATTCACAATCCCTACAATTTATATACCATCACCATTTCACAGGTAGAAAACCGGAGACTAAGGAAAATTTTGAAGTTAGGTGAAGACCTTACAGTGCCCCTTATCTCCTGACTCTCAATTATTTCGCTAAAATTTTCATCATGCTGCCTTTCCCCGATCTATCTGCCGGAGATCATAGAGCTAGTGAAGAGATTTGCTAATGGAGTCAGGGAATGCTTGGGGTCCATGGCTGATGATTATTCTCAGCCACCTGGCCCCAAAAGATCTGGAGCCTTGGAGTTGAGACCTGTAATGCATTAAGTAGAGTCTGTGCTCTTCCGGCAAAGCAAAAGTAGGTGCCGGAGAGCAGTGAAACAGGCCCCGCCACCTGTCCAGCATGGTGCAGGGTCAGTTTAGGGTCTTGCATCCCCTGGCACATCACGGGGTTTGTTACTGTAAGAGGAACCCTGGCCCAAGAAGGGCAGCAAGGTCCCAGTTGCCAATGCCAAGATGAAGGATCCTGGCCCAAGTACTTACCAGATGGGCTTTCCACCGCAGGCTGTGCTACTGGGGAAGGGATACTGGACAAGGAAACCTTGAGGACTAATGTGACAGGGTCACACCCCCAAGATATACACACGTTGTGCCCTACAAGGGCCGGGTTCAAAGGAGGCGCTCGCGATCGGTTGGTTGAATGAAGAAGCGAGTGCCAGCGCCCAGAAAGTGAGACCAGGGCTCGCGCAGACTGTGAGGTTCGGAAACAAAGCATCCAAGACTGAAGAGTCGGGTTTACACGCGGTCCTCCAGCTCCGGGGGCTCGGATTGGTCAGAAGGCTCATCTGCCACAGAGTGGTAGCAGCAAGTATTTCCCGCCTGCAGGGGGCGGGGCCTGGGGGCGGGAAGCTCCGCCCACCCACCGCCACGCGTGGTTAGGGGTTCAGACCTGTGCCCCACGCCTCCAAGCTGGGGCTCGCGGGCCAAATGTGGGTCTTCAAGTGCTCCCATCCCGCTGAGGCTGGCACACCCAGCAGAAGCCGCACTACCAGTATTCGATGAATAAAATTAATAAATAGTTGATAAATGAGTGAGTGAGCCAGAGAAATCCAAGGGAAAAACTAAAGTTCTAGCAGCATTGCAGAGCAAATGAGCATTAAGTTTTGTTTTGGCTTGGCTTTTGTTTTTGTTTTTGCCTGTTCTTGTTTTCATTTCTTTTTTCATGATTGGAATGAAAAAGTTAGAAACACCTCAGAAAGGAAAAACGCAGCAGCAGTGAGTAAATGAAACGCAGTAGAAGCAAGACGCAGAGGGGGTGGTGGTTTGGGCACCATAGAAAAGACAATAAAAGACCAAGAGAGCGCTGGGGCCCAGCCGTGTGGGGCTTTGGCCTTCTTAGCTGAAGGTCCCAGGCTGCTCCTCCTGCATTTGCCCTGGGAAGAAGAGACTGACTGTCCTCCAGGAGGGACTGAGTGAGTAATATGTGTTCCAGTGTGTGTGACTGTGCATCTGTGAGTTTGTGTACATTGCTGGGGAAACACAATTAAAAAACGAAATCTCCTAGCCCAGGAAACCTCTCCACAAAGGTAGAAGAAAAAGAAAACCATTTTATCATTGAATAGGCATGAAATCGGAATGCACTATGCATCACAGGCACCCCGCTGAAGGGATTGCAAAAAACAAATCTCATATAGCTAAGTGGACACAAGCCATTACATTTGGTAGGTTTAACAATTTTGTATCAGGTGACAGTCGAAGGTAAGCCCATCTTCTCCCAAGAAACTGGGACATAGGGCATTATGTGCCTCGATGATTACATTGTAAAGATTTGGCTCCCAGGCCCTTGAGGAAACTTAACCAAGTTGTGAGACTGGCAAGAGGCTTATTTAGCCATTAAAAAGATTTATATACATTTGAGAAGGATAGAGAAAGAAATTCTGAAAGAAAAGAAGAGTCTCTTCCTTTATTTTTCAACGCGGAGAATTAAGCCTCTTATTTTAAATTTGAATTTGTTCTTATATTACCTATATGCCAAAGGCCAAGAATTGTGGTGCGTGTGTGAGTGCATGTCTGCCAATGCACATGTACATGCACACACACACTTGTGAGTGCATGCTGCCAAGACAAAGCCCCATGTAGCCCCACCATACCCACCTCTCCAGTGTTCTCTCTCCTCCCCTACATTTCCTCTCCTTCCCACCAAACTCCCCCCACACCCCAAATGGCTTTGGACAGCTTTGTAGGACATCCAAAACATACCAGTCATGAATCGGTTTGCTCTGTGTTCCCTCTTGAAGTACTATTATCTCCATTTCTGCCACTTCCCAAATGCCGTCCCTTTTTTCAGTATCTCCTGTGGCACTTCTGGCCTACATGAAACTTTGTGATCTCTTCTATCTCCTATTACATGCTGTTGGGGCTTCTAGTGTCCCCCATTAGACTGTACACTAGTGGGGGAGAGGAGTACATGTCGTCAGTCATAGCTACACTGAGAATCCTGCTGGGGCCACTTCTCTGTCTTACCCTCTCCCTCCCTCTTCTATTTATCTGCTCTTTAAACTCTGCTGTAAGACTATTAAAGCCAGCTGGATAAGGACTTACAAGATCTGTTTCCAAACAGATTCCCCTAAGAGTCCTTGGAGTACAGAGCTGATCTTGTGCACTTAAAATGTGTAAGGGCCAAGCTTCATACCTCCTCACCTTGTTTCCCACCCTCCAGAATGCCAGAGCCCATCGTGTAAAGCCCTAGGGAATTTAGGTTGTCTTGCAAGGAACTATGTCCAGCACTCCCTTCTTGTGGATAGGCTAGTACTTCAGGCCTGAGGAATGCAGGAGGGGGTGAGAGAAGAGCTTGCTTTCTGGAGAGGCCTGTCCAGACAGGCTGTCAGGGCCTTTGTCAACCAAGAAGGCCAAAGTTTACGCCATAAAATAGCTGCTCTTTTGGAAATCGTGATTTGGAGAAGTTGTGTGCTTAGTCCTCCAGGTCAGGCTGAGATAGATTTCTAAGATGAAATATAGAAAGCTGCTTCAAAGAAACAGGAGCAGAGAGAATATGGTGGACAGCAAGCTCCACCACACACAGGTGTCACTTGAGGAATGGCTGTGGGAACAGAGTATGTAGCCTGAAGAAGGAAAGACCAGGAAGAGCTTTGTCTTCAAATGTTTGAAGGACTTTCACCAGAAAGGGAGATGAAACTAGTAATAAGTACAAAGCAAAGGGAGCTGAAGAAATATAGTCCGAGGGCAGAAGCCATGCGGAGTTTGCTTCGTCCCATTCTAAAGAATGGCTTGCTACCTGTGAGTCTATTGGAGCTACTGGAGGAAGCCATCTGCCCCCTTGGTGGGTGCTCACTCTGGAATGAAGGTGGAGGTAGATGGTGGATGGCCCTTCAATGACTAGTCCCTTCCTCTCCAAATTGGATGATTTTGTGTTCTCCAAGCCGTGGTGAGATCAGGCATATTTTTTTATAGCAACTAGTACAGATTTGTGTACACAGTTGGGCTTAGCTGAATGAGTGAATGAATCTTTCCTCATATAACAGGGAAGGCCTGTAATGGGGTGTTATCTTTGGCCCCTGACACTAGGGCAATGATGGCATCCCACGGTAAAACATTTTTGTGTGTAAATATCACTTAAGTCTGCACAGCGATCATCAAACAGTGGGGCCCTGACAGAAGCCAGTGCACCAACCTGGAAACATTTTTACGGTAATTATTTTCCTACAGAACTCAGAGCTTCAAAAGAAGGACATTCAAATACTCTCCTAGACTGTTGCAGCTGGAAAGAGCTTTCAAGATCACAGAATCCAACCCTTTCATTTCCCAGATGGCGAAGCTGAGGCACCAGCTGACGGGATGAGGGGAGGGGCGTGACTTCCCTGGCCCAATGCCTGGCATGTATTGGGAACCTACCAGAGCCTTGGTGCCTGGCTGCTTGACAGTGGGCCAAGCGAGGCAATGGCAGAGTGGAGTGAGAAATCAGTCTTTGCCACCACCCAGGCGAGACAGCAGGGCCCAAATTAGATGCAGCGGTGGCTGGAGGTAAGAAAGCTATATAGTCAGGAGCTAGAAATGAGACTGTGTGGTCAGAAAGGGGGAAAGCAGGAAAGAGGGAGTAAAAGAAAAAAAGTAGGGAAGTCCAGTTGGGTAAGATCACCCTGTGAGTCCCTGTGATATGACATAACTAAGAACACCTGCCCATACCTCCCTCAGGTACAATGTTGAAGTTCAAGGAAAGACATCATCCCTGTAGAGGAAGGTGCCATTGAACATCAAATGGGTCCTGAAGTTCTGCTACTTGGGGCAGCCTCTTCCTTAGCTGACAAGCAGGGCCCTCAAAGCCTGGGCTCCACCCTGCACGGAGAGCATTCCTTCTGGGGATGTCCTGTCTCAAATTTACAATTGCAACAGCCTTCTTGGCTCCCTGATTTTCTCTTCACTTGGAATACACTTCTCACTGCTATCTTTTGAAAACCCAACCCTAGTTCAGCTAAAGTGCCACCTTTTCCAAATCCAATTCCAAGTCCTAGATCTTCATCCCCATGACCCTAGCTGTCCCTTCTTTAGCACTCATCTCAATCTACTTCGTATCAGCAGTGATGTATCATGTCTCTCCTTCACCCAGACCTCCCCTCCTGTTGTTGATTTATTGAGTTCAGAGAATTTGTTTTACACATATTTGTGGCTCCTCTAGACCCTGGCATTACAAGTACTCAGAGAGCATTTGTGGCCCAGTCGAATGCCCAGAGGAAAGAATGACTGAGGAGGGGGCTTGCTGCTAGCTGCACCCTCTTCATAAAGTAGCACACCCTCTCCAGCGTCTTCCAGAGGAAAGGGGGGGAGAAAGGAATGGAAAGAGCGGAGGGGGAGATGAAGGTAAGGAAAAAGGAATGAGGGAGGGAGGGAGGAAGTGGCTTGCTGGAGAAAAAACAGGTTTTTGGTCCTGAGGGCTCCTGGGAAGAGACACAGTGGGGACGATGGTGTAAACAAACAGACCAGATTCCACACAGAGGAGAGGGAGGGGTAAGGGGAAAGGGGGAGGGAGGAGAGGGGAAGGGGGAGGTGGGGGGAGGAATTTAAATCATTTCTTTAATGAAATAAATAATAAATAATTAATTAAAAAATAAATAACAAAATTAAAAAAATTTAAAAAATAACAAGAAATATTTAAAAAAAGGAAAAACTGTAATCCCATCACTTCTAACATTTTGGAGATATAACTTGGGAACTATTTGCAAGGAATATATAGAGCTTATTTTATAAGCTTTATCAAGTAAAGAAATTGAATTAAAAATTCAAAATCTTCTGCAGAAGAAAATTCTTGGTCCAGAAAGTCTCACTGGTGAATCCTGTCAGATTTATGGGAGAAATAATACCACTTGTATGCAAACTCTCTCAGAAAATAAACATGTAAGGATTATCTCTCAATTCATTTTATGAAACCAGTATTTCTCTAACACCAAAGCCAAACAAAGAAAGTACAAAAGAGAAAACTATAAGCCAGAGGAAGCAGAGCGGATCTTATATTCAACATTTTAATCTACCTGGAGCTGCCTGAAGGACTGATCTTTTTTGTCTAACTTGGGTCTCAAGCAGGAAGGAGCAGTGAGTGCTGCTCAGGAAAACTGAAGGGAGACTGACTCGCAGACTCCTGGGGTAAGAGATTATGAGTGGCAGCCCCAAAGAGAGACACCTTGGGATGCTAAGACATTTAAAGGCAGCTGTGTACACAGGAAAATCAAAACAGCCATACGTGGGCCCAGGCAAGATGTGTGTTCAGTAAATACCTAAAAAGATCTTGTCTATGGCCATGCTGCTCTCAACATGCCCGATCTTGTCTGATCTTGGAAGCTAAGCAGGATCGGGCCTGGTTAGTACTTGGATGGGAGACCACCTAGGAAGACCAGGTGCTGTAGGCTTAAAAAAAAAAAGATCTTAAGATTTCTCCTTGGGCTGACCCCAAGCTTAGAATCTAGGCTCAGCTAATTAATGAAGCACTTCCCTGACACAGGGCCAGTCCACAAAGACTGGGAAAGGTGACTGTTTTTTCAAATGCATAATGTTTAACAACAATAACTACGAAATGACAAGGCATACAAAGAAACAGAAAAAAAACAACCCATGCAAAGGAAGAAAATAAAGTGGCAGAAACCAACTCAAAGAAACATAAGCAACACACTTAATAGACAAAGACTTTAAAATAACAGTCTTAAATAGCTTATTATTTTAATGTTATTATATAATATTAATGCTTTAGTCAACTTAATGGTTTTCCACACAGCATTACTTTTAAACAAGAAACGCATTTTACAGAAAATAAAGGCAGCAATGGGTTCATGCTCAAAAACAAACAAACAAACAAACAAACAAACAAACAAAAATGGACCAGATTCCCCACAGCAAGGGGAACACTTCACAGTTCCACTCGTCGATTCAATCTTTTATTCTCTTATGGAGTGCTTGCTTTGTACAATGTCCTGTTTCACTTTTGGTGGTATACTCTAGTGGTTACGTGTAAGCCATGGTTCAAATATCAATTCTGTCACTTACTGGCTATGTGATCTTGGACAAGTTACTTAACTTTTCTGTGCCTCCATTTCTTTATCTATAAAATGGGGATCGTAACAGTACTTTCTTTATAGGTTCTTGTGGGGATTAAGTTATTTAACCGATACTAAGTGCTTAAAACAGTGCTTGGCACATAACAAGCTCCATGTATACACTGGCACTCATTTTAGGCACTGCCGATATACACATCAGTGAACAAAACTGACAAAAATCTTTGCCCTTATTGAGTTAAATCTGGTAGAGGGAGAAGAAAAATCCACAACAACAACAAAGGAAAGCATGCTACGAGGTGATAACTAACGGTGATAACTAACATGGGGTGACAGAGAACAAGGAAGTGAAGTTGTGGGTAGGCAAGTAGGGGCTGTGATTTTAGATGTGATGGTCACTGTGGGCCTCACCTAGAGACAGACCGTAGGTTGACTATATCAGCTTGAACCTGCAGGTTGTGGCTGGCCATTCGCGATCTCTCTAACACTCACTAAGGCACCCAAAGTAGCTTGTGCTCAGGACAGGGACAGGAGGAGATCCGTCAGAGAAAACTCTCAAGAGACCAGGTGCTGCCCTGAGGGCAAGAAGCTGTTTGTTGTGGAGTTAGAGAAGGCGCTGAAGCCAGCACAACAGGGTAAACACTTGTGGCCAAGTCTAGCAGCTTCTGGGCCTCTGTGAAGCAAATGTGACCCTTGCAGCTGGCACAGAGGCGGCTGGGGGAGCCAAAGTCCTTCAGTGATCTTAGCTAATGAGAGCCTGCAGAAGGAAGCTTGGCTCGGTCTTGCTGCTCCAGAGTCTGTGTCATTTTTTTCCTAAGCTGGGATTCCTCTTACCTGAGAAGGCTGGTAGAACAGACTAAAAGTATCCTGAATTTTTAATGATGCATGAAGTACAGAACATTTTGCTGTGGGAAATTCAGATAGGCTTTTCTGGGTTTCTTGGGAGA
The DNA here is from genome assembly GCF_902729225.1 of Pteropus medius. NCBI lineage: Eukaryota > Metazoa > Chordata > Mammalia > Chiroptera > Pteropodidae > Pteropus > Pteropus medius. The sequence continues at coordinate 1,266,078 of NW_024345483.1, forward strand.
ATGACTCCAGAAAGAGCTATAAAATCATGCTGTACTTTGAGGGCAGGGTTTCTTGTGGGAGTCCTCCCAATCTGCATTCCTGCAACCCCAGTCACTCAAAGGCTATCTTCACAAGTCACTTTGCCAATCCAAAGTCCCCTCTTCACTTCCTGTCTCAACACCTCCCCTTCATTCTGTTTCAATGCTCTTGTGGTCACTCAGGTGGTAGCTGTTTTGCTTTTGGTTTCTGTCCCTAAATTTCTCAAGGTCATGAACACTTTTGAAGAGGTGACAAATTTTAGAGGGAATCACACTGGAAGATGTATTCAGCCATTATTCAATAAATATATTTTTTCAGATCCATAAATGTATTAATTAGTTGTATGCGGAGAATCAAGAAGGAGGTATAGTCTTTCCTCTAAAATTATCTTTTAGTCTTAGTTCTTCCAGGAATCTATACATGTTAATAAGTCTCCATCTGTCCGTATGTCAATGTCTATTAATTTTGTTTTTTTGAAGCTCATTCTTTTTTTTTCAATTATAGTCGACATTCAATACTATTTTGTATTAGTTTTAGGTGTGCAGAATAGTGGTCATACATTTATATAACTTACGAAGTGATCCCCCTAAGTCTAGTGCCCACCTGGCATCATACATAGTTATTACAATATTATTGACTATATTCCCTATGCTGCACATTACATCCCCATGACATATTTTATAACTGGCAATTTGCACTTCTTAATCCCTTCATCTTTTTCACCCATTCCGCCAACCCCTCCCATCCAGCAATCACCAGTTTGTTCTCTGTATCTCTGTCTGTTTCTATTTTGTTTGTTCATTTATTCTGTTTTTTAGATTTCACATATAAGTGAGATCATATGGTATTTTGCTTTCTCTGTCTGACTTCACTAAATATTTATTGATCACCTACTAAGTATTATGCATTGTTCTCGGTGCTTCGAAAACAGCGGTGAACAAAACAGAGGTTTTTTTTTTTTCTTATAGAAGTCATATTCTCGAACTCCATAGACAATAAATATAATACAATGGGGAATAAAAACATGGCGTAGATGATAGAGGCTCTATTTCTCTCTCCGGCGACCAAATCAAAGTTGTGACAGAAACAAAGAGCAGCAGCAAGGAAAAATCGCCTGGGATCTAGATGAATAAGTCATACAACTAGGGAGAAATCCAAGAACTTACCCTGCAACGGCAGAAGGTAGGACGGAGCAAGGACGCGGGGCTGCCCAGTGTCCAGTGGCTGAGTGAAATGGAGGCTGTGGCAGTGGTAGCGGCAGTGGCAGTGAGAGCGGCAGACGCCTCTTAAAGGGGCCGCGTCCACAAACGAATTTTTGCGGTGATGGACCTGCTTGCTCTGAGCACTGGTGCTGACTCGGCTGTGCACAGGGGGCACCAGGGACTTATAGGGTGACATTGTTGGAGTGAGGGCTTAGGCGAGATTCGCTCTGTACAGAAGTGCCGGCGGTATCCATTGTTTCCCGTTGAGCCCTCCCCCGTCCCAGTGTGTGGACACAGCACCTCCATAGCAGTGATGTCATCAAACTAGATAACAGAGGTCGCTCTGTCCTGCCTCTCCCCACTCGCGGCCCCACCCAAGCCACATCCGGGTATATCCTCAGCAAGTCAGGTGCTCCTTGCTGAGACTTACACTGGTGGAGGTAGCTGGCCTTGGTTTCTGGGGTGGCCTTTTGAGGCAACTATAAGCACAGTATCTGTGGATTGCTTGCTGAATCTCAACAGGTGGCCCTGGAGGGGCACAGCCTGAGGCTAAATTTGGCCTGCAGTTGAACCCCTCTCAGGACTGTGCCACTGGACACCTACTTCACAAATCCACACTAATAAGAACGGGAGACTTAGGAACTTTGCTTAGTACATAGAAACAGACACAGAAAGGCAGCCAAAATAGGAAGACAA
>NW_024345483.1:1269031-1411506 GCF_902729225.1 Pteropus medius
CAGACAGAGGAAGATAAACGCTATATGATTTCACTTATATGAAGATTCTAAGGAATAAAAAGAACAAACTAATCAAAAACAGACTCACAAATACAGTGGACAATTTGGTGATGGACAGAGGGGAGGGGAGCTGAGGGGCTGGGAGAATGGAGTGAAGGGCTAAAGAAGTACAAATTAGTAGCTGGTGGATGGTCACGGGAATGGGGAGCACGGCATAGGGAGTGAGTTAGCATTAATACATTGGCTAGGTGGAGGGTAAGGGGAGGGAGCGAGCAATTGGGGGGATCTTTTACAAACTACATAGATGTGTAACCAATGTACTGTATACTTGAAACTAATTAAAATAAATAACTTTTTAAAAAAGGGAAAAAACCATAATACAGTGCAAGACAATGTTGGGCAGTGATAACTGCCATTAAGAAGAAATAAAGCATAGTAAGGGGATCGACAGTGAAGGGGACCTTTTCAGTTTTGATAGATAGAGAGGCCTTCTCGGGTGGTGAAATTTGAGCCAAATCTGAATGACACTATGGGCCAAGCCATGTTCCAGGCCCAAGGAAGAACAAGTACAAAAGCCTTGAGACAGAAATATGCTAGTGCAGTTCTGTCGCTTCACTAATGCAGACATTAAAGTCAAAAGAGGGAAAGTGTCCTTTCCAAGACTATATATAGAGGAAGGAGTGAATTACTTAGTGATCCTGATACTCATGGATGACCACAATTAATATCTTTTTAATATGTGTGTGTGTGTGTGTGTGTGTGTATAAACCCACACATTGTTTTTTTCTTTTTATGTAAACTTTTTTTTTCACTAAACATATACAGGGCCAATTTCCAATGTCCATGAACATTGATCTATATTGTCATTTTTTTCATCTTAGTATTTGTACCAATTTGAAATGTCTTTTTTTTTGTTTTTTGAGGTATAATTTGCTTAAAGTAAAATTGATCCTCTTTAGGTGTATAGTTCTACAGATTTTTACAAACTTATACAGTTATGTAAATATCACCATAAGAAGAGAATAAAATTTTCCATTATCCCAAATAGTTCTCTCATGTTCCTTATAGTCAAATTGCCTCCTCACAGCTCCAGATCAGATCCCTGGCAACCAATGATTTGATTTCTGTCCCAACAGCTTTAATTAATTTTTTCAGAATGTCATATAAATGGCATCAAATAGTATGTAGACTAGCGAGTTCACTTAGAATAATGCTTTTTGAGATTCATCCACGTTGTCGTATATCAGTAATTTATTATTTTTATTGCTGAATAGCATTTCATTATTTGTGGATTCATTCACTAGCCGAGAGACACTTGTGTTGCTTCCAGCTTTTAGTGATCACAAATAAAGCTATTATAAATATTCATTTATAGATTTTTTAATGGATATGTCTTTATTTCTCAGGTAAATGTTTAAGAGAGGGACTGCTAGGCTGTATGGTAAAGGTGTGTTTAACTTTATAAGAAACTGTCAAACTGTGGTCCAAAGTGTCTGTACCATTTTGCATTGCCACCAGCAAAGTGTGAGAAGCTTAGTCACTCTATACTGTCATTTCTTTTTAAAACTTTACCCACTCAAATAAAAAATGTAGTGGTATTTCCTTGTTGTTTTAATTTGCTTTTTCTCTAATGACTAATGATGGTGAACATCTTTTCATGTGCTTATTTGCCATTCTTATTTCTTCTTTGGTGAAGCATCAGTTCAAGTCTTTTCCCTATTTTCTAAACAGACTGCTTACTGCTGTGATATATTAATTTCCCAGGACTGCTGTAACAAATCACCACACCCTTAATGAGTCAAAACAACAGAAATAAATTATCTTACAGTTCTGGATGCCAGAGTCCAAACTGAGTCTTATAAGGTGTCTGTCAAGGTGTCAATCAATGTGTCAGCAGGGTTAGTTCCTTCTGGAGGCGCCAGGGGAGAATCCATTCCTTGCCTCTTCTGGTGGCTGCTGGTATTCTGTGGCTTGCGGCCACATCATTCCAATCTCTGCCTCGATGGTCACATTGCCTTCTCCTTTTCTGTGGTCAAATCTCCCTCGGCCTCCCTCTCATTAGGACACTTGTGATTATATTTAGGGCCCATCCAGATAATTGAGTATAATCTCTACATCTCAAGGTCCTTAATTTAGCCACTTCTGCAAAGTTCCTTTTTGCCATATAAAGTAACATTCATAAGTTCCAGGGGTTAGGATCTGGATAACTTTGAGGGACATTGTTCGGCCTACTACATGAGCTTAGAGAGTTCTTCATAGATTTTGATTCGCTGTCCTTTATCTGATATGTGTTTCGCAAATATTTCCTCCCTGTCTGTGGCTTGTCTTTGCATCTTCTTAACAGTATCTCTTGAAGAGCACAATTTTAAGATTTGTATTCTGACAAAGTCCAATTTATAAATTTCGTCATCTTTTTCTATTATCATTTGTACTTTGTCTTATTTAAACAATCTTTGCATAAGCCAAGGTCACAAATATTGTCTCTTGTGTTTACTTCCAGAAAATTTTATAGTTTCAGGTTTTACATTTAAGCCTATGAACAATTTCGAGTTAATTTTTGTAAGTGGTATAAGATATGGATCCAAGTTTGTTACTCTGCATGTGGACAGTCAGTTGTTCCAGCACCATTTCGTAAAAAGATTATACTTTCTCCATTCAACTGCTTTGTCAAAAACCAGTTGGCTATTTATTTCTGAACTCTATTATGTTCAATTGATTTATGTATCAGTTCTTTCACTAATACTATGTTGTCTTGATTACCATAGCTTTATAGTAAGTCTTTAAATATAATAGTGTGGCTACTCTAACTTTGTTCTTTTTAAATTTGGTACTTTTGCTATCATTTTATTTTTGCTATTATATAGAAATACAATTGACTATTTGCATACTGGCCTTGTATCCTGGTCTTGTAGCTTTTCTGTAGATTCCTTGGGATTTTCTACATAAACATTCCTGTTGCCTGTGAATATGAACAGATTATTATTTTTCCCATTCCAATCTGAAGGCTTCCATGTCTTTTCTTTGTGTTATTGCATTGACTAAGACCTTGGGTATGATGTTTAATAGGAGTGATGAGAGTGTGCATCCTTGTTTTGCTCCCAATCTTAGAAGAAAGTTTTCAGTTTTTCATCATTAATTATGATGTTAGGAGTGTTTTGGTTTTGTTCTTGTTGTTGTTTTGTAAAAGTCCTTTTTTAAGAAGAGAAAGTTTCCTTTTATTCTTGGTTCGCTCAGAGTTTTATTACTAATAGACGCGTGATCATGTAGTTTTGTTTCTTTAGACTATTAACATGATAGATTACGTTGGTTTACTTTTGAATGTTGAACCAACTTTGCATTGCCAGAATAAATATCACTTAGTTTTTATCTATTTACTTGATCAGTTTGCTAATATTTTGTTAGGGATTTTCACATTATATTCATGAGGGATATTGGTTTTTAGTTTAGTTTTTTTTTTTTATACCATTTTGTCTAGATTTGGTGTCAGGGTAATGCTGGCATCATACAGTAATTTAAGAAGTATCCCTTTATCTTCTATTTTCTGGAAGAGTTTTTATGGAATTAATATTCTATAATCCTTAAATGTTTGATAGAAGTTGAAAATGATTTCATGTGGCTTTAATTTCTGGGAAGATTTTTTAATTCAGAATTCTATTCCATTTGTTTAATAGATGTAGGACTTCCGGTCATTTATTTCTTTTTGAGTGAATGTTGGTAGTTTATGTCTTTCAAGGAAAGACATAGTTTGTTGTTGGTAAGTCCCTTATTATTGTGTTAATGCCTGTAGTATATTGTCATTTTTAATGGCTGCCTGATATTACATTATATAAAGTATCATAATTTATTTAACCATTCTGTTATTCTTGAGCTTTTAGGTTACTTTTGTTTTTTTTTCACCATTATAAATATGATCAGTATATATATATATATATATATATATATATATATATATATATTTTAGTAGCGATGTCTGATTTCTTTAGATAAATCCTAGAAGCAGACTTTATATTTGTGTCTATTGCTCCATAAAAATCACTCCCAAACTCAGAGGTTTAAAACAGCAAACATTTATTATCTCACAGTTTGTGTAGGTCTGGAAACTAGGCTGGCTTGACTGGGTGCATTGGCTCAGGGTCTCTCACAAGACTGCAGTGAAGTGTTGGCTGAAGCTATAGTCATCTCAAGGTTTGTCTCAGAGTATCTGCTTCTCAGATCACTTACATGATTGTAGGCAGGATTTCGTTCCTTCCAGGCCATTGGACTGACAGCCTCAGCTCCTCACTGGTTGGCGGCAGACCAGAAGCTGCTCTTAGTTCCATAAACCTCCCTATAGGGAAGCTCAAAACATGGCAGCTGACTTACATTTGAGAAGCAAGAGAATGAGAGGGCAGAAGAGGGCTAGCAAGACAGAAGCCACAAGGTTTTAGTACCTAATCTTGGAAGTGGCATCCCATCACTTTTGTTGGATTCTATTTATTGGAAATGAGTCATTATGTCTCGCTCACATTTAAGGAGAGGGGACTACGCAAGAACACAAATACAAGGAGGTGAAGGTGTTTAGGAGGCATTTAGTGGCTGCACAGCAAGGGATGTTGGTTGAGAGGGTATGTAGAATCCTTTTATTGTTTGTTTGTAAAAAAATGTGATTACAGGTTCAATTCCAGCTCTGTTTCTCTTGTTCTTCAAATGCTTAGTTTTAAGAGATATTTTTAAAAGAAAATAATGAATAAATAGAAAACATTCATAAAGTATATGTAGAAGAAAAGAATAGTCATTCAATGAACACCCACATAACTACCATTCAGTTTGTTTGTTCATTTGTTTGTTTATTTTCTGCCTACAGCACCAGGTATTCCTAGGTGGAATCCTATTCAAGCACTAAGCAGGCCCGACCCTGCTTAGCTTCAGAGGTCAGATGAGATTGCAACGTTCAGGGTGGCATGGCTGTAGACTCAGTTTATTTTTAAAACATATATCCCTTCCTTTCTCTCTCAGGACTAACCACTATTCTATTTTTATAAATTTAATTTTATTTTTAGTTTCAAGCACATAGTACATTGGTTAGACATCTATATGGTTTGTAAAACAATCCCCCTAATTGCTCTTTCTCTCCTCTGGTTTTCCACCTAGCTATTACATTAATGCTTACTGTGTTCCCTATGCCATGCTCCCCATCCCCATGACCATTTATCAACTACTAATTTGTACTTCTTTAACTTTTCACCCCATTCTCCTATTCCCTAACTCCCCTTCCCTCTGGCCATCACCAGATCGTCCTCTATATTTGCGAGTCTGTTTTTGATTAATTTGTTCTTTTTGTTCCTTAGATTCTGCATATAAATGAAATCATATGGTATTTATCTTTGTCTGACTTATTTCACTCAGCATAATAACCTCTAGGTCCATCCATGTCGTTGCAAATGGTAGGGTTTCATTTTTAATGGCTGAGTAATATTCCATTGTATATATGAACCACAACTTCTTTATCCAATCATCTGTCGATGGGCATTTAGGTTGCTTCCATATCTTGACTATTGTAAATTGTGCCACCATGAACGTAGGGGTGCATAGATCTTTACAAATTATTGTTTTGGTTTTCTTTGGATAAATGTCCAGAAGTGCAATTGCTGGGTCAAAAGGTATATCTATTTGTAATTTTTTGAGAAACCTCCAGACTGTTTTCTACAGTGGCTTTACCAATTTGCAATCCCACCGACAGCATATGAGGGTTCCCTTTTCTCTGCATCCTTGCCAACACTTGTTTTTTGATTTATCGATGATAGCTATTCCGACAGGTGTGAGCTGATATCTCATTGTGGTTTTAATTTGCATTTATCTGATGATTAGTGACCTTGAGCATCTCTTCAAATGTTTATTGGCCATCTATATTTCCTCTTTGGAGAAATATCTGTTCAGGTCTTCTGTTCATTTTTTAATTAGATTGTTATTTTTTGTCATTTAGTTGTATGAGTTCTTTATATATTTTGGATATTAACCTCTTATCAGATGTATCATAAGTGACTATCTTCTTCCATTCAGTCAGTTGTCTTTTTGTTTTGTTGATGGTTTCCTATTCTATTTTTTGTTTGTTTATTACTCCCTTGCTTTTCTTTAAATTTAACACCTATATTTATTTTTAAACAACATATTGCTCAGTATTGTTTTCTTTTGAATTTTGTGTTGCACTGTATGTATTATTGTGATTTTTTTTGTCAAAAGTGATTTCCTGAGAATCATATGTATTATTGCATATAACTATATTTCATTCATTCTCTCTTAAATAGGATCCCAATGTTATACATCTATTAATGCTTCCTACTGGTAGTGAACATTTGCTATAACCAACATGTGCTTATTAATTATTCGTCTACTTGAATATGCCTCAAGGTGCGCATATACACAGATTTCTCTTGGAGATAAACATTGCCATTCTGGTGGATGTATGCTATGTACTCTATTGTGTTTCTCCCCAAATTCATCTGTTAAAGTCCTAACCCACAGGAACTGAGGATGTGTCCATATTTGGAGACAGGGTTTTTAAAGAGGTAATTAAGGTAAAATGAGGTCATGAAGGGGGCCCTAAACCAATATGACTGGTGTCCTTATAAGAGGAGATTAGGACACAGACACACAAAGACTGAGGGGTGACTATACGAGGACACAGTGAGAAGCCAGTCATCTGCAAGAAGAGAAGAGGCCTCAGGAGAAACTGAACCTTGATCTTGGACTTCCAGACCCCTAGACTGTGAAACAAAAAATTTCTGTTGAAGCCACACAGTCTGTGGTATTTTGTTATGGCAGCCGTAGGCAACTAGTAAACTGTGGGTATTTTGCTGTGATTGTGTCTTATCATTTATTACATCCCTCTGCCATTCATTTTCTCAAAATAATAACAGTAGCTAACACTTATATGGCTCTCACTGCATGCTAGGTATTGTTTTATGCACTTTATATGTATTAATTCATTTATGACTTACCATAACCTTGTGAGTTAGCTACATTTTACACACAAGTCCACTGAAGCACAGAGAGATTAAATTACTTTCCAAGGTCATGCCAGCATTTGGTGATAAAGTTAGAATTTGAACCCAGGCGGTCTGTTCCTTCACCATTTTGTTATATTGTTCATTGTTAATCATAATTCAAAATTTTGTGTTTCTTATTTAACTGCCTTTAAAATTTTTTATTACATATTTATGTATGCCTAAATAATATATGCTTTAGTTTTGCTTGTTTTATTAACTTTATTAAAAAGGCATCATACCATATGTTGTCTCAGGAGATAACATATGGGGTTATTTTAATGAACAGAAGTTGTTTATCGTAGCACATTTAAATTTTTCTGTCTTTTCCCTTATGGTTTGTACTTTTTCGTATCTTGTTTAAGAAATCTTTCCTTTGAACGTGCCTGATCTCATCTGATCTTGGAAGCTAAGCAGGGTTGGGCCTGGTTAGTACTTGGATGGGACACCACCTAGGAATACCAGGTGCTGTAGGTGTTAAAAATTTTTTTTCCTTACTCCAAGGCTATAAAATTCTGATCTTGTACTACCTTCTAAAAATCTATAGCTTTGCCTTTCACGTTAGTGTGGTTTTTTGTTTGTTTGTTTGTTTGTTTTTACTTCAAAGTAATTTTGTTTGATTGTTTTTACTTCAAAGTAATTTTAGACTCATAAAAAGTGGAGAAAAAGTATAGAGAGTTCCTGTACTCTTCACTCAGCTTCCCCAAATGCTAGTTACAGACCTTATTTAGATTTCAACACTTTTTACATGCAGGCTTTTTTATTTCGGTGTAGAGTTCTCTGAAATTTGACCCCAAGTATAGATTTATTTAACCACCATCACAATCAGTATACTTCCTTGAATTATCCTCCCCTCACCCCTAATCCCTGGCAACCATTGCTGTGATCTCTACCTCTATAGTTTTGTCATTTCAAGAATGTTATATAAATGGGATCACAATATGTAACCTTTTAAGATTATTTTTTTTTCGTTCAGCATAATTTGTTTGAAATCCCTTTAAGCTGGTGTGTTTATCAATAGTTTGTTTCTTTTTATTGCTGAATAGTATTCCATTGTATGAGTGACATTTCAGTTGTTTCCAACCATTACAAATAAAACTGCTGTGAACATTCATGTGCATTTATGTGTGAACATTCATGTGCAGTTATGTGTGGACATAAGGTTTCATTTCTCTGGGATAAATATACATGAGTGGGATTGCTGGGTCATATGTACATGTGTGTTTAACTTAATAGGAAACTGCCAAATCTAATAAACTGCCAAAATGTTTTCCAAAGTGGCTGTACCATTTTACATACCCACCAGCAATATATGAGTGATCCAGTTTTCCACATCTTCAGCATTTAGTGTTATCACAATATTTCATTTCATTTCACTTCATTTCATTTCATTTCATTTCATTTCATTTCATTTCATTTCATTTCATTTCATTTCATTTCATTTCATTTGTTTATTTTAGCCATTCTAGTGAGTGTGTATGGCTGTCTCATTGTGGTTTTGCTTCGTGTTTTCCTAATGACTAATGAACTAGTGAACATTTTTCATGTGCCTATTTGCCATCTGTATTTCCTCTTTGGTGAAGTGTCAGTTTAAATCTCTTTGCCCAATTATATTTTTTAAGTGCTGAATTTAGAAGTTCTTTATACACTCTAAATACAAGTCTTTTGTCAGTTGTGATTCACAAATATTTTCTCCTATTCTGTGGCTTGTCTTTTTGTTCTCTTAACAGTGTCTTCAGAGAGCAAACATTTAAAATTTTGAACTCCAACTCATCAATTTTTTAATAGTTATGGTTTTGGAGTCATATCTAAGAATCTTAAGGCAAAAAGATTTTCTCCTATGTTTTCTTCTAAAGGTTGTATAGTTTTATGCTTTACATTTAGACTTATGATTCATTTGGAGTTTATTTTTGCATGAAGTGGGGCCTGTTGGGAAGGGAGAGGGCACCTTGTTATTCTCATAGTGGGATGGTCAATAGGGCTTCATCTTCCAGTGTCTGCAACACTGGATGTGGAGGGGCCATGGCTTTTGTTGTTGTTGTTGCATTCACCTGGAGTAGAGCAGGTTTTGTCAAAAGGTTTCTGTCCTAATCTGTTTGAGCCAGGGGAGGGAGGTTGGGGGCTGGGAGAAGGTGAAGTAACAAGAAGTACAAATTATTGTAGTTGATAGATGGTCACAGGAATGAGGGAGCACACGGCTTTGCAATTGTAGCATTAATGTAATGGCTAGGTGGAGAGCCAGAGGAGAAAGGAAATTAGGGGGATTGTTTTTATAAATACATGCTGTGTCTAACCAGCATGCACAACATACACTGAAACAAATGTAAAATAAAACCAATAAATAAAATAAAATAAAAACAAAATAATAAATAAAAATAAAACAAAATAAATAAAATAAAATAAAATAAAAAATAAAATAAAATAAAATAAATAAAATAAAATAATAAAATAAAATAAAATAAAATAAAATAAAAAAGGTTTCTGTCTTACGTTGCTGCCCTCTTCCAAATCCTAGAGAGGACTGGCCAGAGGGAATATGCTTTCTGTAGGACTCTTTTTGCCTGCTTTTCTGGGATGTGAGCTGTCTTACACCTAAGCTGTGAGGCAAAACAAACATCCTGAGAACTCCCTGCTAAATCACCCCTGGAGTCCGGAGGTCCTTCCTCATTCCTCCCCCTCTTCTCACTGTGTCTTCTGATAACTATGCATTTTGTCCTAGGGTTTCCATAGTAATTAGTGAGAGGAATAGAGTGGAATGTGTTTACTCCATCTTTCTGGGCCTGGAGATCCACATTTAAGACTTTAAGTCACGCAGAATTTATTTTTGTGTATGGTGAGAAGTAGGGACCGAATTTCATTTTTTCAATATATATATAATCAGTTGCTAATAGTCCCCTTCCTCCTTCCTTCCTAATGATCTATGAAGACAGCTTTGATATCTGCTAAGATCCTGCCCCTCACCTCATTCTCCTTCAGAAATTCCTCAGTTTTTCTTGGCCATTTGCTCTTTCATCTAAAGTTTTGAATTCACTTGTCAAATACCATGAAAAACATGTATTGGGGTTTTTATTAAAAGTGCATTGAATCTGTAGATTAATTTGGAAGAGAATGGACAATCTTAAATTGTTGAGATTTCCAAACTATAAATGCAATATATTTCTTAATTTATTTAGGCCTTCTTTAATACCCTTGCACATCTCTTGTTAAATATATTTCTATTTACTTTCAGGTTTTTTTTTTTACACCTACAGCACCTGGTCTTCCTAGGTGGTCTCCCATCCAAATACTAACTGGGCCCAACTCTGGTTAGCTTCTGAAATCAGATGAGATCGGGCGTGTTCAGGGTGGCATGGCCATAGTACTTTCAATTTTTGATGCTAGGAAATTCCGAAGAGTTTAGAAAATTGAAAGATTATTGTCATCAATTAAAGAATTCTGTAAAGTGACTGGGCACAGACTACATCCACAAAAAGCCAAAGGTTGCTTATAATTTGGCAATAATTTGTTTGAAAGCATAGTAGGAAAAAAAACTTTCATTCACATCACAATATAAAATATCCAGGAATGAACTTAACCTGAAAGATATAGTTGGCAGTAAATATTTGCAACAAGCATTATAGACTAAGGGACACTACCGTTAACATACAATATTATTAGTAGTTAACAAGAAAAATACTGACTTCCCAGGTAAAAGACTTGAATAGAATAATGATACAAGAAGTAATATAAATCAACAGTAAACATTAAAAAATTCAACTTTATTTACAAAGAAAGAAATGAAAACAATGAGATATTTCTCACCTATATGTCTGGCAAATATTCCAAAGAGTGTTTCTTCACAATGTGACATGGGAAGGGAAACATCTGTCTCCTATACTTGATGGAATATAAATGCACATGTCTGTGCAGGACATTTGGCCATGTATATCAAACACTTCTCCTTCTAGACATTTATTCTAAGGAAGTCATCAGACTAGCATGCCTCACTTTCCTCATCTGCAAATGGGTTTAATAATGCCTTCCTCATAGAGTTGTTATGAATATCAAAGAGATAATTCCCTTAGGGCTGCTAACCTGTTCTTGGGGAAAATTCAAAAAAGGTGCCTCTACTATGCGGATAAACTATGTAGACAGGAGTCTAGGGCTTGGCAACTGGTCAGGGCCTCTGTGCAAAGAAAAAGGTGTCCCTGGCCCCAAGTGGATGCAATCCTGAACCCAGGTACTTTGCCTTTAGAGCAGAGAGTGGACTTGATGTAAGCACCTACTTTGCCAGCTGGCTGGAGCCTTTGTTCAGCACACCTATACAATGGCCTTGAGTCATAATCTTAGCAAAATGCCTAGCACTTAATGATCATTAAATATTATTTATTAGTATGTTCACGGACATCAATACAGTGCTATTACAGTGGTGATAAATTGAAAAATAATCGAAATGTCCAATAATATGGGAATAATTATATTAATTTGGCACATTATATAATGGAGCTGTTTTAATCCACATTTTTGAAAACTATTGAATAATATTTTAAAATTCTTAATAAATATTAAGTTAAAAATCAAAAACCAAACTGGATAGTGAATGTAATCCCAATTTTGTAAAAATCTCAGTACTATATATACAAGTACTATATATAACATAAATCTATGAATAGTTATATTATTTTGCCAAAACATTTACAATAGTTCACACTGATTGAGAGGGTTAGGGCTGATTTTAATTTCATATTTTACCCTTGTGGTTTTACAACTTGTCTGGAATGTGTATATGTTACTTTCACAAGCGTTACTTTTGCAAGCAATAAAAGTCATTTAAGAGGCTTCTTCCCTCCCCACCTGTTTTTCTCTTCCTGTGGGGTCCTAGTCCTGCAGCGCACTGCAGGGGTCCTGTCTGGGAGGACGACCTCAGACCAAGCAGGAGGGGGCTGGTCTGCAACAAGCTCAGAGCTCTTCTTAACTTCACTCAGTCTGAGGACAGGTCAACTTTGCACATTCAGCAGACCAGGAAGAATGCTGTGCTTTTCAAGAAGAGCCGGCCAGGTATGTTAGTTAGACAGATTCAAGGAGCAGTTTCCCAACAACCCATGGGCGAGTGGGAATAACAATCCATCTCAAACAACAGGATTGAAAATAGAAGCAGTTGGCTTCTTTTTCTGTGGATTCATCAGAAAAAAAAGGCCTAGCCAGCAGGCAATAGAACAAAAAGGAGATTCTGGAATCAGACTAGCTGGGTTCAGATCACCACAGACTTGCTAGCTGTGTGACCTTGGTCAAGATACTGAACCTCTCTGTGCCTCTGCATTCACATCCATGAAATGAGCAGAATAACAGTCTTCCTACCCCTGGAGTTGATATGAGAATGTTATGCACTTCTGCTTTTAGTAAAGTGCTAGCACAGCGTCTGTCCTGCAGTAGTGGGGGCAATTGATGGGGGGCTTGCACTGGGGCAATGTGCCCTCTTCCTCCTTACCACTCAGAGGCAGTCCCAGTACCGTGATCCCAATGCTTCCCATTAGAAATCAAATACGGGTTTCTCATTTCACATCTGAATGCAGTGGCTCAAAGAAGACTCCTGGATTAAGCAGAAAACTCCATGTTCTGGGTTCCAATTCCAGCTCTGCCACACTCTTCTCTGGTTGTTGCTTAGGTGGTAAGAGCTGCCCTTGTCCCTTCTTGGCTGCTGTGATGATTGAATGAGATAATGGAAGGGAAATAATTTTGTAAAAGAGAGGTGATTAGTCTCTGAAAGTCTCAGTGAATGTTTTTGCATAAAAACTGCCTCAATTTTGTACTCAAAGGGTGTTCTTTTCTGTATAATCTCTCCCAGAGTGCTTCTCTGGTTCTGAAGCACTGTAATATCTTGTCACATGGATTTGCAATGATGTCCAATTGATTTTTTTTAATTGAAAAAAGGTGTTTTTCAGAACCAGAGCTTTGTTGCATTCAGCCTTTATTTCTACCTTAAATCTCTCTGTCCATGAAATTATCTGGGGTAGGGGCCTTCCTTTCCTGTCCTATCTTCTCTTCCACCAGGAACCCACCTGGTCAAACAGATGGAGGGTCTAATCCACATCTGCAATGGGGACACTAATCCCTACCCAGCACTCCCACAGGTAAAGCTGATTCCCTTTCCACAGGACTGCATTGCTTTCTCCCTAGGCTGCCAGAAAGATGAACTAAGACAACAATGTGGCAATGCCTGGCACTGGGCGCAAAGTCAGGAAGGGCGGCATGCCAGCAGAAGCAGGCAATGCAACTACTCAACCAGAGTGAGGCATTGTACACTTCCCCGATTTGATTGAGTTGTCTTTAGACAAGAATTTCTGTTTTGCCCTTTATGTTCTACAATTTCACTGACATCTCCTTAAAAAAATTACTATGGACAGCTTCCTTTGAAGGCATTTTTCCTTAGTGAAATCTTTGGGCCAACAGTATAAGCTTTCTGGGCCTCCTTCTTTTCCCAAAGGGGCTCTTACTTTTACTGGAAATTATGTCTGGCATCTTTCCCATGTATGTAAAGTGCCTATGTTATTATAAAACAGGAAGGCGGCCTGTTCCCAGGGACCACCTGAGTGACGTATAACATGGCACAGATTTGTTGGGTGGGGCTTTTCTAACAACCTGTGCTTCCAGGGACAGACACACAGCCCTGGCACTTCTCCATAACAGAGGTGATGGCAGAATATGAACTGTTGCACTATTGATTTTCTGGGTGGGGCCGTCACAGTCACAGAGCCTGTCCCCAAGCCATCACTTTAGGCTTCTAAGAGTCATCTGCAACTGTTTCAACATGCTTTCTAGTGTTTTAAATTAAATGTTTGTGTGGAATTCTGACTTGGCAGAAAGCAAACAGAGAGAATACTGTTCATTTTTTTATAGAACTTGGTGTCTCAAACCTCAGGCACATTTAGTGGTGGCATTTGCTTGATGTAGCAACTTAGATATTTTATTTAACAAATGCTAAGAGTGCTTACTCTGAGCAGGGCCTGTTCTGTGTGCTATATAGCTATGAGCCACCCACTGAATCTGAGTAACTCTAATTGGAGAGAGGGGAGTGCCACTCACTGGAAGCCCAGCAATATTTGATTGGACAATAATGACAACTTTATAAGGAAGCTAGAGGTTCAGAGTGGGGAAGTCATCAGTGATAGAGCATCTGATTCCAGACTCCTTGTTCTTAGTCACTGTCAGAGGAACAGGTTGCTGTCTTAGGAGGTACTGGGAGATGGGGTCCCAAGAGCTGTCACAGGGAAGCCTCACCTGGACATCCACCAATACCTGCAGATGTGGACACATCTGTGTCCCAAAGAGCCTTCCTATGGCAGGTATCTAGTAAATGCTTGTGGTATGCATGAGGGCCTCTGTCATTTTCCTAGGCATGGAGGAATGTTGAAGTATAGAAGGTCTGAGCCAGAAGGGCCTTCAGAGATTATCCAATCCACTTCTACCATTTACAGATAAAAAGATGGAGGCATGGCACAGGAAGGGACCTGCCCATGGACACATTGCAAGTTAAGGGCACAACTCGGGATGTCCTTACTCACGTTTAATCCAGGACTCACGTGGGAGCACATGGCTTCAGCCACTGACTGGGCAAAGACAGACGACAGCAATGGTGGGTGACAAATGTTGGAGACAGTTCAAGACCTAATCCGCTTGTTGTAATTACAGTCAACATGCCATTTATCATCCAAACTGGGATACTTTTGAGTGTGGAAGGGGAAGCTATTAATAAGTACACCGGGGCAACAGCATAAATGGGCTTGTCCATAGCAACTGGGACATAGTTTCTCCTAATTAAATTAATAAGAATGACGATGGTAAGAAGACCAACAACCACTGCAAAAATGCTCACGAGTCAGGCACTGGGCTGAACCCTTTGCATCCACCAGCTCATTTAATCTTCCTCATAGATCTTCCAAGTGTGTTCACGCTTCACACTTGAGGAAACTGAGGCTACAAGAGGTTGAGTCACTTGATCAAGGTCACAGAGTGGGTTAGGGCTGAACTCAAATTGGAATCGAGGTCTTGCTTGAGTTCAAAGCTTGTGCTTTTCACACTGGCCTCTGATTCCCTCAGGAGGATGTGGCCTCATCTTTCTCTGAATTCTCATGGCCATTCAGCTCCATGCCTTTTGTACCTTGCCTCAAAATCAGCTGTATTGCATATGTTCCTGCTCAGTCTACATACTACTAGAGGACAGGAGCAGTATCTCACTAATTTTTGTGTCCCCCTGCCTATGCAAACCAACCATACAATCCCCCAACAACTGGCATAGTGTCTGATACATAGTAGGCATGTATTCAATGCTCCATGAATAAATGCATCAATGAATGAATGCTGTTCTTCCTCTGTGCCTCAACTCCCTCCACCAATCATAGCCCATAGCTTTTAGAGCTAGACCTTGTGCATTCCCACTAGCTGTCTCCACCAGTAAAATGTACCACTTTACAGGATGGCTGTGAGAAATGACTCAGTGTATGTAATAGCCTTAGAGCAGTGCCTTGCACCACAATCCTAGTCTCCTCAAATTCCCAAGGTCCATTCTTGACGTGTTCTTGCCATATCCATCCTTGCTTTCCCTCAGTAAAGATAAGATAAGCTAAGGGGCCTCTGCCTTCGCTCAATGCAACTTCAGGAGATCTCAGAGGGACACTCACAGTGATAGGAAACTCAATCTTCCTTGAAGGTCCTGCAATAAAAAGCTATCCAGGTATAGCTATAACTGTCCAGGTGGGGACTTTCTCTTCCAAAGTTCATAGTCATAGAACCAAACACTAAGCAGGACTTGAGTGATAAAGCTGCAATGACCAATGATTCAGTGTTATACTTAGGGACAAAGCTGAAACATCAACCTCTCAGTAACAAAGAATGCTGTCCCTGAGAGATGAAATCTGGCCCCAGGGTCTGCAGTGGAAAGGACACAAGACGAACACTGGCATAAAGAAGGTGAGGTGCACAAACTGCAGTGTGCTCCTGTCTGTCCTAAATCTACAGATGTAAGAGAACAGAGAGAAAAATACATCTGTACATACAGAGGCATGCTTGGAAATAAGAAGTGCACTCAAACCTGAAAAATAACAGATAATGGACAGGAGCTACAGAGAGACTTGGGAACGTCCTGCCGCAGAAAGGTGGTGGGATTATATATTTTTCTTACTTTTGCCTTTATGTTTGCTGTCCACATTTTACATAATGAATATGTATATGTTTGTGATGGAAAGGTAAGTTTTGTTTTTAAAATAGTCTTTGTAAATAGAATAACGGAAAAAAAGAAGGAAAGAGAAGGTATCAGTGAATCACAGTCACATTTGCTGGGTTGTAGGCTTATCTCTGACACCACTCCTCACTGGTTTTCCCTTCTCTGGGCCTCCTTTTCCTCCTCTGAAGAAGGCAAGAAAACTGGGCCATCTTACAGAAGGCTCCCAGTGGTCATACCCAGAGGACAGGCCGTTTAGGTGTGGGTGAGGGAAGTTATAAGATGGTTTTGTCCTACCTCTAGGCAAGAGATTCAAAGTGATTTGTTTTGCTGCTATAATTGTTGTTATGATTGCTTTTTTTCTAATTTTGTTGTTTTCTTCCATCAATGTTAGTGGAGTTCCAGCTAGAACTTCTGCTCTGACATCAACCTCCTCTCCAAGCCTGGAGCTCTAGACTAGACAAGCTCACCAGAAACCCCAAAGTCCCTGGAACTCTTTTCTTTAATCATGGAGTAAGTGGGTCTTTCTTCTGGACCTCATCAAGCCCAACATCTCTCTAGAATCAAAGATGTCTCCCAAGTAGAAGAGATCCCATAATCTTATGAAAGGCAAAGTGAGCAGACAAAATTGTCTACCTTCCACCCTCCCTCCCTTACTTCCTTTCTTCCTCTTTCTTTTTTTCTATTTTTTCGAGAAAACATTTTATTATATTTCCATCATACAAGTAATAAATAGTCATGTAGAGTAAGCAGGAAAAAAAAAAGATTTGGGTTTATCTGTACATAGTAATAAAATGCAGCCATTGAAAGGCATGCATATTTTTTAAGCATAAGGTAGATCCATATGTATTGACATGGAACAATGTCCATGACATTGTTTAGTGAACAAAGCAAGTTACAGCACAGTGTAACTTGTATTTGTATTAAAATATACATACATATGTTTATATATGCATACAAATGTCTGGAAAAATATATACCAACCTGTCCATAGCAGTCCTTTCTGGAGAATAGAGTGGTGAGAGGGAAACTTCCATATACTTCTGTCTGGTTTGAAATTTTTACAAGCCTATATTAATCTTGTAATTAAAAAAAAAGTCTAAGAAAGTAAAAAAAGAAATAAATGCAACAAAAGAACTAGTATGGATATTTCCATACTGAAATGAAAAGGAAATATCAATAAGAAAAAGAAAAAAGTCATATATAATCCTTACTCCTTCTTCCCCACATTGAGACAATCAATGTGAATATATTTTTGTATAGCCCAATCTATTTTTTAAACATGTATTGCATACATTATTTGTATTTCTATAAAAGGGATTATATTATGCATACTATTTCCATTTAACCTGCTTTTCTCACCTAATAATATAGCATGAACATTTTTCCAAGTCGATGAGAATACATTTCTCTTATTATTTTAAATGGTTATATACCTATTTAGGCTGTTTCTTTCTTATGCTCTTATTTTTTAACTGTCCACATCCCTGGGCAGTTAAATTTTTGTGCACATCCAGTATTATGTCCTTAGGATAAATTATTAAAAATGAAACTGCCGGGTACAAGGATATACAAGGTTTGTAAAGTATTTTAATCTATGACACCAAATTGCCTTCCAGAAAGGCCTTGCCAATGCTCCCTCCCCCAGTAATGTGTGAGTCAGCCTGGTCTCCATATTATGCATCTCCTCTATGAGTTAGTTCTACTCTAAAATTTTTGTTCCTTTGGTAGTTAAAAAAATGTAATTTCAATTTTCAGATCAAGATGGCAGAGTAGGTAAATGCTGTGCTTGCTTCCTTTCACACCCACATCAAAATTACAACTAAACTACAGAACAACCATCATTGAGAATTACCTGAAGTCTAGTCGAACAAAAGTCCATACAGAAGAAGCCATCTCATGACTGGTAGGAGAGGCGGAGACATGGAAAGGGCTTATTTCACACCACATGTGGTGGTGAAAAATCCAGAGAGATATCTTGGCTGTGGAGGACCCCCAAAGGAGTGAGGGGTCTCAGTCTCACACCAGAAGACTCCCCAGCCCAAGGTTATAGTGCCGGGAAGAGAAGGCCACACAATCTTAGGTTGTGAAAACCAGCAGAGATTGTGGATGAGTGAGAAGAGGGCTGTGGGATCCCCAGCCATTCCTCTTAAAAGGGCCTGCACATGGACTTACCCACTAACAGACTCTCTCCGAGCTCCATTGCTGGGACACTGGCTCAAAGGGCACCAGGGAAATATTGCGAGGAACTGAATTGTCTGGCTTCAGGGCAAAAGTTGGAGGGGCAATTTTTATACAGAAAGAGGTACTGGCAGAAGCCACTGTTCCTTTGTTGAGCCCTCTACCCTCCCAACATGCAGATGAAGGCACCATATCTGAGTCTTCAACAACCTGGCTAACATAGATTACCCCGGCCTGGTGATTCCTTGAGACCCTGCTCCACCTAACTTGCAGGCCCACACTAGCCACTACCAATGGATTTTTTTTCCATACAAATGGCCTGTTATGCCTCATGCTGCAGAAATTCTTTAAAATCTCTCAAAGTTTCACAACATGTAAACAAGTAGTATCTGGCCTTGTATGCCCCTTACTTCTTGTTGAGCAGCCCCAAGCTCAGCATTAGTGGCAGCCAGTCTCAGTTCATGGCTTGGCCTATCAAGGCACCTTCAAGGCTAGCACCGGTGGCGGCCATCTGTGGATTGCTTCATAGCTCATACTAAATGGCCTCAGGCAGGGTACAGGCTGGGGCTGAACTTGGCCTCTGGAGGGTTCCCTTCCAGGAGGGCCCTGCATGCATGTCTGGTAGCTGGCTTCAATCTGAGCTGGAGAACCACTTGGGGCCACATCCAAGGACAACATATCCAAAGGGTAGACAGGGCAGGCACCTACTAAAGTGAATCCTGCTCCATAGGGTCAGCCCCTGCACATGAGCTCCACTGTAGTCACTGGCCAGTTCTCACGACCAATTAGCTCAAGAGTCAATCCCTCCCCTAGACGTGGAAACAGCAACCACAGCTCAACTACAATGGGAGAGTATACACAACCCATACAGGGGACACACCTGGAGCACCTGGCTCAGGTGACAAGAGAGTCTGCACCACTGAGCCCCACAGAACACCTACTATGTAAGGCCACTCTACTAAGATCTAGAAACATAGCAGCCCTATGGGAGGCAGCCAAAATGAGAAGACAAAGAAACATGTCCCAAATGAAAGAACAGAACAAAACTCCAGGAAATAAACTAAACAAAACAGAGACAAGCAATCTACCAGATGCAGAGTTCAAAACACTGGTAATAAGGATGCTCAATGAACTTAGGGGAAGAGTAGATAAATTCAGTGAGAACTTTAACAAAGAGATAGAAAACATGAAAAAGAACCAGTAAGAAATTAAGACTATAATAACTGAAATTAAGAATACCTTAGGAAGACTCAACAGTAGATTAGATGAAGCAGAGGACTGAATCAGTGATTTAGAAAATAAGATAGCAGAAAACACCCAATCAGAACATCAACAAGAAAAAATAATTTAAAAAATTGAGGATAATTTAAGGGGCCTCTTAGAGAACATCAAGTGTACTAACACTTGATGGGTACCAGAGGGAGATGAGAGAGAGAGAAAGGCATTAAAAACCTATTTCAAGAAATAATGATGGAAAGCTTTCCTAACCTGGTGAAGGAAACAGATACACAAGCCCAGAAGCACAGCAAGTCCCAAACAAGATGAATCCAAAGAGGCCCTCACAAAGACACATCATTAAAAAATGCTAACGTTTAAAGGAAAAGAGAGAATTTTATTATTTATTTATATTTATTTATTTATTTTTCACCCAGGGTCCATAGCTTATAAGAATTTTAAAAGCAGCACAAGAAAAGCAAGGGAGCTCCTACAAGGGAGCTCCCATAATACCGTCAGATGATTTCTCAACAGAAATTTTGGAGGCCAGAAAAGATCGGCACGAAACATTTCAAAATGATGAAAAGCAAGGACCTACAACTAAGACTACTCTACCCAGCGAAGCTATCATTTAGAATCAAAGGACAGGGAAAAAGAGCTTCTCAGACAAGGAAAAGCTAAAGGAGTTCATCACCACCAAACCGGTATTATAGGAAATGTTGGAGGGACTTCTTTAAGAAGAAGAAAAAAGAAAAAAAGATCAAACATATGAATAATAAAATGGCAATAACTACATATCTATCTACAATTATTTTGAATGTAAATGTATTAAATGCTCCAATTAAAAGATAAGCTGGCTGAATGGATAAGAAAACAAGACCCTTACATATGCTGCCTATAAAAGACTCACTTCAGATCAAAAGACACACACAGACTTAAAGTAAAGGGATGGAAAAAGATATTTCATGAAAATTGAAACAACCCCCTGCCAAAATCTAGTATAGCAGTACTTATATCAGACAAAACAGACTTTAAAACAAAGTCTGTAACAAGAGACAAAGAAAGATCCAGTAATTCCACTTCTGTGTATTTATCTGAAAAGAAAAGAAAACAAAATACTTTGAATATATATGTACATCCATATGTTCATTGCAGCATTATTTATAATAGCCAATATATGGAGGCAACTTGGGTGTTCATCAATGGATGATTGGATAAAGAACAGGTGGTACACATATACAATGGAATATTACTCAGCCATAAAATAAATAAATTAATTAAAGAATGAAATCTCGCCATCTGCAACAACATGGATGGACCTAGAGGGTATTGTGCTGAGTGGAGTAAGTCAGACAGAGAAAGACAAATGCCATATGATATCACTTACATGTGGAATCTACAGAACAAAATAAACAAATGAAACAGAAACAAACCCATAGGTACAGAGAACATTTTGAGAGTTGCTAGATGGGAGGGAGATTGGGGATGTGGATGAAAAGGGGGAAGGGATTAGGAAGTACAAGTTGGTAGTTACAAAATAGTCATGGTGGTATTAAGTATACCATAAGAAATATAGTCAATAATAATGTAATAACTATGTATGGTGTCAGATGGTTACTTGATTTATCTGGGCAATCACTTCATAAGTTATATAAATGTCTAATCACTATGTTTTATACCTGAAACTAATACAATATTGTATGTCAACTGTAATTGAAAAAATATATATATTTTAAAAATGTAATCTGTGTCATTTTAATTATCCTAATTATGTCTTTCGATCTGAAGTGTCATTTTAATTATCTTAGCTAATTATCTCAACAACCACCCTGGTGGGTTCTCTACCTCTTTTAGTTGGGAATGCTGTCTTTAAAGCATCTACTGAGCAACTCTTGTATGTGGGTGTGTTGCAAGACTTGCTCTCCTGTTTCTATGATTTGCTCAAGATTACTACTAGAGCTGGGCATTTCTTGATGTTTCTCAGTCATCGGTCTTTTGATGAGTTGCTTGTTCATGTATTTTTCCAACATTTCCACTGGCGTGTTGTTGTCTTTTTAATATTTTTTTTTTTTTGTAAAAGCTCCTAATATATTAGGGAGATTAATCTCTACCTTTCACATATGTCATTTTTCTAAGTATGTCACTTTGGATTTTAACTTTATCTATGATTTTTTTAACGCACAAAAGTTTTTAAACATTAAATGTATTGGTCTTTTCCTTTTTTAGTGTCTGTGTTTGGTGTTATATTTAGAACATCCTTCCACTCCAACACTATATAAACATTTACTAATACTTTCTTCTAGTGCGATATTAAACTCTTCAATCCGTCTGGATGTTATTTGAATGTACAGTATGAGATGGAGATTTAAATGTCCTATTTTGAAATGGCTAGCTAATTGTCTCAACAACCACCCTGGTAGGTTCTCTACCTCCTTTAGTTGGGAATGCTATCTTTATAACATCTACTGAGCAACTCTTGCATGTGGGTGTGTTGCAGGACTTGCTCTCCTGTTTCTATGATTTAGTCAAGATTAGAGGTTTAGAAGTGACTTTTGGGTTTCTTCAGGACTTTCCGTGTCACAATAGCCATAATTGTGTGCACTGAGAGTGAGGAGGCAGCTGCAAGAGACAGGTTCCAAGGGGATTGAATGTACACTCAGAAGTGACCTTCTCTAAATATAGCTCAGCCCAGCACACTTCCAAACCTCTAAACCACCATCCACTGCTCAGCGAACTCCCCAAGCCCATATTCAGAGACAAAAACTTTCTCTGCAGGCTGGTGCTGGCGGCCTCTAGGTGGCACTGTAGAGTCGTTCTGTGTCTCCTGGAGGGCACAGCTTGGAGGAAGACACTACAGGGCTCTCTGGGAACCCTGGGGTTCTATTAGCCTGGGCAAAGAGTTGCATGGAGAGGCCACTGCTCCTTATGATCACCAGCTTGGCTTGGTACAGAACCATACACTGCTTCTTCAAAACGGAAGGCATGGCTGAGGCTTCGGGGGCAAGGCTATTATGAAAGTGTAACAGCTGAAGCTTTATAAATCACCCCAACTGGCAGCAGTACTTACAGTGGGCTGGCCAGTCTGTCTGTGTGCTGACCTCGAGGACCAGGCCAGATGGGGGAAGGACAGGGGCTGGAAAGGGGTGGGATTGGTAAGGTGCCCATAGATACTCATTGAGATGCTCATGGCAATCTCTAGTCTAGATCTTGCCAGTTTTGAGTTACAAGGTCTTTCACAGTCAGGGTCACCTTTAGGGAAGGCAACTCCAGGCAAAATCATCTACACTTTCTAAATGTCTAAGGACAGGGCTTGGTATACAGATCAAGAAAAGTTTGTTAAAGGAGGAAAACCCCTTGTAGGTAGGTACTTGCGCAAGTTCCTATTCCTCTCTGATGAACGATCATCAAATTCTGCCAAATATGAGAATTTAAAAACATTGTGCTGCAAGTTGGTCAAGCTGAGCTCCCAGGAAGAGCTTTCTAGATGGGAAGATTGGGCACAGCCTCAAGAGTGTTGAGAGAACATATGTGTATCCAGGCACAGGTGATAATGTAGCTAACAGGCTAGGGAGGAGAAGGCTGGAGCCTGACGTGGTGGATGCCAAAGGGTTCACAGCAGGCAAGAGAGCTAATTAGTGCTTGCTTTGAGAAGTTTCACGGGCTGCAGTAGAGTTTGTATTAGGAGGCACAGGGGTGGATGAGTTTAGAGCTGCTAGGAGGCTGTTACAGTTGTCCAGGTAGGAGACAAGAAAACTCTGCTGGGATTTGAGAAGTACTTTGGAGGTCGCCCTAGGGCTTATTGATGGAAGGAATTTGTAGGGTGAGGGGGAAAAAAAGAAGGATCAAGGATAGGATTTAAGTTTTGTCTCGAACTTGGCCAAGGAATGCCTGAGGAGGAATGAATTTGGGAGTGGTATTGGAAAAATTATAGTACTTTCTTTGTGCCAAGTCTTGTTTAAGTGCTTTGTGTAGAGCAACAGATTTAATCGTCCTAACTACCCAATGAGGTAGGGACCATTATTATCATGCCCGTTTCACAAATGAGAAATTAAAGCACAGAGACTGTCGTATAGTAAGTTAGCAGAAATGGGACGCAAACCCAAGCAATCTACTCTAGAGTCAGTGTTCTTAATTACCATGCCATACTGCCTCTCCATACTAAGGCACTTGGGAATGAGGACCTGGGTTTTGGCCAGGTTAAATCTGAGATGCCTGTTAGACATCCAAGTGGAAAGGTCTAGAATACAGAAAGATGACAGAATTAGTTGAGATGGTGATTATAATGGGTATGTATGGCTCTTGGAGCCACAAGAGGCCTTAGTAAATATTTATTAATAATAATAATTATTGTTATAATAATTGTTATAATAAATATTATTATTATTATTATTATTATTATTATTATGTGTGAAAGGCCCAGAACATACATATTAGGCCTAAAGATAACAGCTGTCATAATCACTGGAATGTTCTATGGGCACCTCAAACTCAACTCATGCAAATGAAATATACCTTCCTCCTCAAAAATGAACTTTTTCTCTTTCAGTTTATTAAACTGAAATGTGGTTTCAGCCTGTATTCCCTCATCTAAAGCAGCTGCCACATCCAATCACCACCAAGTCCTGTTTACCTGGATTCTAAAATGAACCCAGAATTGTTTTCCCCGCCTCTCTGTCCCCACTACCATTTTCTCCAACAAACCCTCATCTCTTCTCCCCTGTGAGATGGCCACAGTCAGCCAACTGGTCTGTTACCTCCTATCTTGACACCCTCTAGTCTTCTTTCCACACATGGGCCCAAAGTCTGCATCTAAAATGAAAATACCTCGAGGCCTTCACAAGTTGACATAGCCCCTACCTTCTCTTAGGTCACAGTCTAGTGGGGAGGATGGGCTTTTGAATAGCCATTTTTTGTGCACACGATGATGAGTTCTGTGACAAAAGAAGCCCGGGGAGTTGTGGAAGCAGAGAGGAGAACTATATATCCATCGGAGTGGTTGAAGAAGGCCTTCTGGAATAGGTTACAGATAAACCGAGTCTTGGAGGATCAGTGGGAGGCCAGCAAAGAAAAGGAAGAAAGAAATTGCAACATATGAAAAGACATAATGCAAAGAGAGCAGAAAGTTCAGAGGGCCTGGAGAACAATGAATCAATGGTGTGAGGCTGAGGAGGCCCAATAAGGCCAGGTTGTGCCCATTCTTGCAGACCTTGGTGGGGAGTTTGGATTTTATCCTTAGGGCCACAGAAACCCCACAGAAGAGTTTCGGACAAGGCAGAGACATGGCCATATTTGTGTTTTTAAAAGGTTCATTCTAAAATGGCATAAAACAGTTCCTGTCAAGATGGCAGAGTAGATAAACTCTGTGGTTGCTTCCTCTCATGACCACATCAAAATTAAGATTAATCTACAGAACAAACATCATTGAGAATCACTTGAAATCTAGTTGAACAGAAGTCCTACAACTAAGGACATACATAAGAAGCCACCTCAAGACTGGTAGAAGGGGTGGAGGCGTGGAACAGGTAGGTCCCACAACCACGTATGGTAATTAAAAATCAAGAAAGATAGCTCATCTGCAGAGGTCCCCCCAGAGGAGCAAGGGGTCCTAGTCCCACACTGGGTGCCACAGCCCGGAGCACGAGGGCCAGAGAGAGAAGTCCCACAACTTCCAGCTCTTAAAACCAGTGGCTAAGTGAGACAGAGCATGGCTTTAGTTGCAGGCACTCCTCTTAAAAGGCTCAAACATGGACTTACTCACTGATGAACTCACTCACTCTGAGCTCCGGTGCTGGGGCAGCAGTGCAAAAGGTTCCAGAAACATATGAAGAGCAACTGAGTTGTCTGGCTTTAGGGCAAGGGCTGGAGGCGCAGCTTTCTCCCAGACAGATGTGCTGGCAGAAGCCATAGTTCCTTTGTTGAATCCTCCTATCGTGCAGACACAGGTGGGCACTATATCTGCGTCTCCATCAATGTGGCTATCACCATTTGCTCTAGTCTGGTGATTCCCTGAGACCCCGCGTCACCGAATTTGCTGGCCCACCCAAGCCGCTTCCAGTAGCTTTTGCATACAAACAGTCCGTCTTAGCTCATGCTGCGGACTTCCCTAAAATCTGTCATAAAACCCCAAAAAGCAGCATTTGGCCTCAGTGTGCCCTGTACCTCTTGATAAGGAGCCCCAAGCTGGGTACTAGCGGCAGCTGGCCTTGGTTCACAGCTTAGCCTCTCTCAGGCACCGCCAAGCCCAGCACAAGTGGTAACTACCGGCAGATTACTTTGTGGCTCATACCAAGTGGCCCCAGGCAAGGCAAAAATCAAACAAAATCAAACAAAAAACAGAACAACAACAACAAAAAAGAGAGCACAGACTCCACCTTATCAAGTCTCAGAGCAAAACA
Source organism: Pteropus medius (assembly GCF_902729225.1). Lineage (NCBI taxonomy): Eukaryota > Metazoa > Chordata > Mammalia > Chiroptera > Pteropodidae > Pteropus > Pteropus medius. The sequence continues at coordinate 1,295,041 of NW_024345483.1, forward strand.
CTATCTTATAAAGCTAGGCTGTGGGAGAAAGGCCCTAGGATGACAGGGCGGGGGATATTGGGCCCATGTTTAAGCCTAGGTTCCTCCAGGAGCCTTGGCATAACCTAGGGCAAGTCTTTTCTCCTCTCTGAACTTCAGTTTCCCCATCTGTTAAATGGTATTGCAGTGAGATTTTTATGTACAGTCACAAAATTGTGTAACTATCACTAGACTCTAATTCCAGAACATTTCCATCATCCCCAAATGGAACCCTGTGACCATTAGTAATCTTGGTTGTAGATCCTTGATTTTCATCACTTTGAATATTTTGTGCCAATATCTTCTGACTGCAGTTTCTGTTGAGAAATCAGCTGACGGTATTATAGGAGCTTCCTTGTAGATAACTAACTACTTTTCTCATGTTGCTTTTAAGATTCTCTCTTTGATTTTAACCTTTGGCATTTTAATTATGATGTGTCTCTTGGTGTGGGCCTCTTTCAGTTCCTCTTGTTTGGTACTGTCCGTACTTCCTGGGCTTGTATGTCTATTTCCTTCTCCAGGTTAGGGAAGTTTTCAGCCATTATTTTATCAAATAAGTTTTCAATTCCCTGCTCTTTCTCTTTTCCCTCTGGTACCCCTATGATGTGAGTGTTGGTCATAGTGGGAGATTTTAATACATTTCTCATCAACTGATGGAAGAAGAGACAAAATAAAACCAGTAAAAATGTACTAGATTTGAACATCATGGTTAAAAACTTGACTTAATTCACATATGTGGAACATTTCACACAGCAACTGCAGAATGAACATTCTTTTCTGGTGCACATGAAACATTTGCCAAATTTACTGTGTTGAGTCATAAAGCAAGTCTGAAAAAAACTGCAAAACCTTGAAGTAATATTGAGTATGATCTCTTACCATGACGGAATTAAGCTAGATATCAATTTAAAAAATGGAGTTCCCACATGATTAGAAATTAAGAAATGCACTAATGGACATGGACAATAGACTAGTTACCAGAAGGGAGGGAGTGGGAAGGGGAAAATAAAAAAATAAAATGTTAAAAAAATGTATATATAGTATAAAAAATAATAAATAAACTGGCATTTAAAAAATTAAAAAAATAAAAACGAGAAAGTAAAAAAATAAAGAATTTTGTAAAAAAAAACCAACTCTTTTATGTGGCAGCAATTTGATTGAGTTCCCCCATGCATGATGAGTTCTTGTCATATCACCCACATGCAGATTTGGATCAATAAATTAAAGCTTTTTAGAATAAAATATTTCTTATAAAAAAGAAATTAAGAAATGCAATTTTAAGTGAAAGAAGAAATAACAAAAGAAATTACAAAATATTTAAGTGAGTGGTTATTACAACGTGGCTTATTCAAATTTGTGTTATGAAGCTAAAGCTATGATTAGAGAACAATTACAGCCTTAAATGCACGTTACAAAAGAAAGTCAGAAAATAAACAGAAAATCAAAAACAAAGAAAATAGAATAATAAAGTTGATAAGAAATTAACAAAGCAGAAAAGAAACACAGTGGACAGGATGAACAAAGACTGATCAAAAAAAGAGAGAGGAGGCAAGAATAGTAAGTATCAGAAATTAAAAAGTGAACATTATAAATTCTATAGACATTCAACTTGAAAAGGTTCTCACTGGCCAAAAATAGGACCATTTTAGCATCAAAAAGAATGATTACTGCAGTGGATTGAAACACAACAAATATATACAACCTTACAAATTCACAACAAAATTCTCTAAGTATTCTTAAAGAATTAATCATGCCTCTGGCTTTATCACTAATTTATAGGGAATAAGAAGAATAAACATCCTAAATGCATGATCTGCCAAATCCAGAAAACAGGACATTCTATAAGATAAACGCCCCAGTTTCTTTAATAAGTGAATAGTTTTAAAAAGGAGGGATGTCAGTTACAGATTAAAAGAGACTTAAGAGGTTGTCATGTAATGTGGTCAGATCCTGACTTGAACAAATCAGCTGTATAAAAGACAGACAATCAAGGAAAAACAAACGTGAACTGGATGTTAGATAATAGTAAGGAATTATTGTTAATTTCGTTGGCTGTGATCATAGAATTGTTATGTTTTTCAAAAAGTTTCTTATCTATTAGAGGTACATACTGAAGTACTTACAAGTAAATGATATAATGTCTGAGATTTGCTTTAAAATTCTTTAGGCAAATAACAGCATCAATAATAACCAAAGTATGTGGGAAGAGAGAGACAGAAGGACAGAGACACAGAGAAACAGTGACAGAGAAACACATACAAACACAGAAAGAGAGAGAGAGACAGAGAGTCAGACAGAGACACACACACACAGAGAAAGGTGTCTGGAAAAAAGAACGACGTTAATAACTGTTGAAGCTGGTAATGAACATATGGGGGTTCATTATATGTTTAAAAATGTCCATAATAAAAAAAGTAAAAAAAAAGTGAATGGATTCTTCTGACTGCTGTGTGGTAAAGAGGCTGATGGGGACAAAAATGGAAACAGGGAGATCAGTTAGACTACTACAATGATCAAGACATAAAAGATTGGGTAAAAGGCATGCTCGTTATAATGTGCTTATAGTAAGTGGCCTCAACAACTACTAATTAATTAAGTAATTAAAAAATAACTACTCATTAATCATTGACTACAGGCCACTTTAACTTTGTATTTTGTAATTACAATTGTAAAACCTACATATGAATGATCAGTCTCAAATTAGTGATAATTTGAGATTTATACATAAAGTAGGTGATTAGACAAATCAGGTTCTCAAACTTTTTTACCCCAATTGTGGTAGCCACCTTCAAGGTAGCCCCTAATAAACCATGTCTGCTGATATTTACACCCCTGCATGGTCTCTTCCAACACTGTATCAGTGTTGGTCTGTATCATCAGCCAAAAATGGCAAAAGTGATGGTATGTGATTTCTGAAGCTAGGTCATAAAAGGCATTGCCATTTAGGCCTTGCTCTTTTGGGTTGCTTCTTTGGGAGAAGCTAGAACCAACTGGAAAAATACTCAAGCAACTCTATAAAGAGGTCCATCCACACAGTGGGGAACCGAGGCCTTCAACTAATAGCCCACATCAAGTTTCTAGCCATGTAAGTGAGCCATCTTGGAAGCAAACCGTCCAGTCCCGGTGAAGTCTTCAGATGACTGCAGCACCTCTGATTGATATCTTGACTGCAATGTGATGAGAGACCCTAAAACAGAACTATATAGCTAAGTTGCTCCTGAATTCCTGATTCTCAGAAATAGTAAGATAACAAATGCTTGTTGTTTTAAGCAACTAAATTTTGAAGTAATTGTTATGCAGCAATAGATAACTGATATACCAACTCACAGTAAGAAATTGTATATCACGAGCCAATACACACATACATATGTACGTAAAAATATAATAAATTTTATACAACTGAATAAGATCAATGTGATATTTTCATTATATTTTACTTTTTTAAAACTTCTGGTCATGACCCACTAAATTATTTTTATGCTCCTCTAGTAGATTATCATGTAAAGTTTGAAAAAGACTGGAGTAGAGGACATTATCCCTCAAGTTCCCAAATCCTATGGTTTCATGTAGCATGGGTATATGCTCATAAGACGAACAAGATAGAATATTAGCTTCAGGGAGTAAAATATGTGGGCATTTCAATAAGCGTCAGAGGGACAAATGGCTGTGTAGAGAGGGTGATTACCACTCAGAGAGGCTGTTGTATTCTCCACAGTGTTTCCCACTCTCAATCCTTTAGACCTAAATCTCTCCATATTAGTTTTATATTCTTTCCTATGGAATAACTTGGACTTCTCATATAGGTATGTTTTTCCTGCTTGGATATATAATTCCTCATCTGCATCACTGGAGAGATGTCAGTCATCTACTAGGTTTTTGTCTTGTCTTTTTTTTTTATTGTCATATGTCAGACAATGATAGCCTGCACTCACTTACCCCTCAATCAATTAGGGGGGGATTCCTTGAGGGATTCAAGAGTCTCTTTCCCATGTCCTATCTTAAAGGAAAACATTGTCGATGAACTTCTAAGATAATTTCTTCATACTGTGGTGTAAGAGGACTGTAGCCTGCATGCATGGAATTAAAATAGGGAACCAATTATTAATATCCAATGGAAATACTGATTTTCAGAAAAAGAGAAGTGAGGTGTGAGAAGGAAGGGAGGAAAGGGAAGGAGGAAACAAGCAAACCAATTTGCTACAGTATAGCATCTATCAGCTGGAACATGAGAACAGGCATATTTAAAAATCTAACCAGGGAGAACCATACAACTTCTGGGAACTGAAGCCCTGCAAAATGTTTAGAAATATATAACCAAAGAGTGACAAAGCTGGAGATGGTGTGCCCAATTTACAGATGGAAAACGTGTGGCATGGCTCTCCAATTTTTACTAATAGTTAGGTTTTTCCTCTGGAAGAACTCCTGGGCAGCAGGACACCAGAATGCCTAGGGAATTGATGAGTTAATCCTAAAGCCGGCACCCAATTTTCTAATTTCCTGCTCCTGGGAGTTGAACAGCCTGCCTGGCCCCCACTTGCCCCCATCTTCAGCTGAATAAAAAGGACACAAACAAGCACACAATATTAAAAAGAAAAGGCCCAACAAGTAAGATTCCAAAGGATTTTAGACCTAAGCCGCATAAGAATTCCCCCATTTGTCTAATTGCTCCCAGAAGCCCTGTTTCATTTTGTGTCTGGACCTGAAAAAACAAACAGAACTAATAATCATTATACAGGTGGTACTATTTAAAGGAGATTTTCATAAGTGTGCAATTGATTGTTAGAAACGAATGCATTCATATATTTGTATAGTCTTAAGTAAATGAAAAGTCACACCCTTCAGATCTTCAGATGCTTGAGTCTCCTCCTGAGATTCCTACCATGTGGTTATCCAGCCTGGGTTTGAACTCTTCAGTGGCAGGTAGCTTGCCACCCCTAAGTGTAGCTAACCAGCTAACTCTAGCCTTTGGGGATCATTTATATGGAGACATGCAGAGGGAGAGCTGGAGTCATTTATTGCATATTCATCCAACAGCGAAAAGACCAGTTTCTTCCTCTTGGAAAAAATGCCATGGACTTTCTTGGCCTCTGTAGCTTACTTGTATGTGTAATAGTAATGTACCCCCAAATCATTGCCAGTTTGTCTCATCATCCAACTGGCCAGCAATCAGTTCTGAGCTCATCCCAAGTCAGTTCTTTTCAAAATAGTAGATGACTTGATTGAATTCAAACAGTTAAAAATATTTGCAAATGGCTTTTGCATGTGCTGTTAGGATTAATGGTTTATCAATGTGTCTGAGACCATACCCATCACTGTAAAAGACAGGGCAACTTTGATACTTATTAGACAAGTGGTAACCAATTATGGTTACTTACCACCCAGGCTGTATGTCCTTCACTTTATATATGAGGTCATTAAAACAGAACTCAACTTTCATGTTTATTTTTTCCCCAAATAAGGTCCTCACAGCAGCAAGGATTATCGAGTACTGTTCACGAATGGTCTTGAACAGTCATTTAGTTATTCCATGGTCCCCGATAGGGATCAGCAGCATTCAGTGTTCTCAGTGGAAACAAGATCTTCTATGTATCTCAATACCATTAAACCAGGGACGGGGTATGGCAGTGCGTCCAAGGTTGAACATATTTACTAATGAGTTAAATAGAACATTAACAAGGAAGAATTGGAGATATATAACCAAACCTGGCTCTCCACTGTACACAATGAAACTTTCCTGCTTCTGTGCAGTTGTCTTTCACTTGAATGGATTCCCTTTCCTCTCACCAAGCCTAAATTAAATTACACCCTTATTTGAAGGCTCAATTTATAAGCCACTTCCTCTTTGAAGTCTCCCTTAGTTGTCTCAGTAAAAAGTGAGGTCTCCCCTAGTGACAAAAACCTCCTTGAGTAAGCCTCAGTTTTGAACATACGAACTTGGGGTGCTTAAGGGACATACAAATTACGATGACCAGAAGACAGCTGAGTATACGGATCTGGGTTCTTATGAGAGAGATATGAGCTGAAAATAAAGATCTGAGAATCACCGACATATAAATGGTAGTTGAAACCATTAGAGTAGAGGAGAGAGCTTGCCCAGGAAGAGTCTGTAGACCAAAAAGAAGAGTATGTGTCATGTAAAGGTTGTATTCATCATGCAGGAAAATTCTGTTGGCTAGATCTGGACAATGTGAGAATTGAGTTAGCCAAAACTAGGCAGCTGTACCCTGAATCTTGAATGATTCTAATAATGATAACACTAGCTTGTGCATACTGTGTATTAAGCACTCTGCTAAGGATTTTGCATGCATATCTCAGTGGATTTTCCAACTACTGTCTAAAGTAGATACCAATATTCTCTTTTGATAGATGAGGAAACTGAGGCACAGCAAGGTCAAAAAACTTACCCAAGGTCATACAGCTAGCAAAGGATGAACCTAGGATGTGAGCCCAGGTCTGTGGGACTCAGAAGTCTGATCTCTTGACAACTACACCATACTGCTTCTCACCATACCAGTTGCCTGTTGACATGCTAATTATATTATCATTGTCTCTGACCTAGACAGGCACCTGTCACTGAGATATACCTCATAAGACAATGAGGGATAAGACAATGACAATAAATAAATAAATGTTACTTGACAGATGAGTAACAGAGAGAGGAGTCCCAGTTCTAAGATTGTTCCTGTAACAAGGCTTCAATTACCCTGAAAGTCACCTCCAGGCTCCTCCAACCCCTACACATAGACAACAATGAAAAGATGGTTCTCAGTTTCCCTCAATTCTCACAGTTTAGCTTACTTCTGTGTGTAGGTTGGAATGAGTGGATGACAGCAGGAGATAAAGTCTGCTGAATTTTGGGAAAATCTATTTCAACATCAAAAGAGAAAGGATGAAATATCTTATTGGCTACAGACTTCCCATATCCCCTTAGTAGGAATTAACTGCTCTCCTTGATTCTTACTCTGCTCTTTACCAGCTCCTTCTGCTTTCCCTGATTACAGCATTACCATATCATACCATCACTGTCTATTTACTTTTTTCTATTTATACACTGAAGGTAAGTTAAGGGCAGGGACTCTGATACACCTCTGGGTCCCTAGTACCTTGAACGTAGTGACTAATGAGTGTGTGATGAGTAAATGAACCCAAGGAAGAAAGAAAGCAGCAGGAATGGATGGAAGGAAAGAGAGAGAGAAGCAGAGAGGGAGGGAAGGAAAGAAAGATGAAAAGGGAAAAAAAAAGATGATCTGAGGATTGTAAGTCTCTTGGATTGGGAGAAGGTTAGTGCCCATCCTTCACCAAAACAGGGAAGCTAAGAAAAGAAACTAGTGTGGGTGGGAGAAAGAAGTGACCAGTTTTTCTGCAAGAAGAAATATTTCTGACCTTTGTAAGAAAATACAGGAGTTCCAATTTACAAGGATTGACTGTGAATCCTTGATTATATAGCAGGAAAATCATACAGTGTGGTTTGCTATTCCATTTGTGTAACACCTAGAATTCAACTTTGTCTAACTTAGGCTTCCCAATTTGAAGAGAGAGTTTCACCCACTCAGACTATCTGAAATTGATCTAAGTGTGTGGTGGCATGTCTATTACCACTTTTCTAAAACTTGCTGCCACTTAACACTAAGTCAATTGCTGCTTTTAGGAATGTGAAGTGTTAAGTATAGTGTAGGTGTTTCAGAAATATTCAATGACTGATTGATGTGGAGTAATTGCTCCTAGAAAGAACATGTCAAATTCTAAACTTAGAGAAAAATGACAAGGAGGAAGAGTGCCTAGGAAGTCATTAAAAAAGTGCAGATTAAAGAGGAAGAATGTCAATGATATACCAAGAGAAATTGTCCACTTGAGAGTATCTATGCTCCATTTTTCCTGCAATCGGATAGATGGAAGATACTGATCAAGTGTTTCCCTTTGTTAATGAAAAGTCAAACGAGAAGAAGTGAGCTTTCACTGAAGCAGTCATCATTCTGATTAGACATAAGAGAGAATTTTCTGAACTCTAGGAACACTAAAAAGATCCACTAAAGAGGTTTTGGATCCTTCAGCTGTGAACATCTTAAAAACAGAAACGGATCTTCACACATTCTTGCTAGTTCAGGCTGTTGCTTTCCTGGAGTAAGTATTATTTTGGAGAGGATGGCTTAATATAAGGACAGTGCAACACCCTGTGTGGGGGCTGTCTAAAATGCTAGAATCTATGGCAAAATCACCTACTTACAAGTTACATGTCCTTGACCAGATCCTTTAACTTTGCTGAACCTCTGTTTATTCACCATGAAAATGCGAACTTTGTATCTCACAGGATTGCTGTGAAGATCAAGTAAGTGTATGTATGGCTTTGTAAACCATAAAGCAATGTGTGTATGTTTATTATTATTTGGAATTTTAGGGGTTGAACTTCTAATCACCACCCTTATCTCAAATACACAAAGCAGGTAGCCAAGACAATATTTTCAGGCTAAAGACTGAAGTCCCAAATCTCTTGTCCGAACACAGAAAACTCCAAGTTATATGGCCTCTTATTTCCTATGCAGTTTCATTTGTTCTCCTGCCCCCCACCATCAATCCTGATGATCCAGTTGTATCCAAATAATGTACTGGAGCATCACCTTCTCCATGAAGCCTTTCCTGAATGTACCCTCCCAGGTGGCACAGACTCTCTTCCCTTATGTGTTCTCTATGCCTATATAGAGGTCTACCAGGGCACCTCCATTGGACTTCTCTGTTTACTTGTCTCCTCTACTAGACCAGAAGCCCTTCATGGGTTTCCATCCTTGAATATTCCCAGTTTATTTCTGGACCAGCCAATGTAGCATCCAGCACATGAATGCAGCACAATTAATTTTCATTTGCTATTACTTTGTATAGTCTGTACTCATACCAACAGTTTCTTGGCTCAGCTTTGCTTCTTGAATTGTACCCTTTCTTCCTGAGTTTAATTTCTTTGCTGAAGTTCATTTTCTGGTAGGTCTTTGAGCAAAAGAACTGTGTCTTTGACTTAATGTTTTATGTCTAAGGTATGAAACATCCTATCACATATTATGTGCTCAAAAAATAAATGTTAAATAAATGAACAGTAAACTCAGGTTTTATTTGTATGACTGTTCCATGTACTTTGTATTTTCATATATATTTTAGAATAAATTTGTTAGATTCTACAAAAAAAAAAAAGCCTGCTGAGGTTGTGATTACAATGGTGCTGGATTCATAGGTCAATTTGAGGAGAAATAATATCTTAATAATATTAAGTGTTCCAATCCATGGACATAGGTATATCTCTACTTTTATTTAGATCATCTTTAATTTTTCTCTGCAGTGTTTTATACTTTCGACATGGAAGATTGGCACATTTTTAAAAAAAATTATTCTTAAGTATTTTATGGGTTTTGATGCTATTGTAAATGGTATTTCCAAAAATTTCATTTTCCAAGTGTTTGTTACTAGTATATTATGAACCGTCTGTTGCTAGAATTTTGTATGTTGGTCTTGTATCTGTGACTTTGTTAAATTCATTTATTAGTTTTAATAAGTTTTTTAGATGCCTTAGAAATTTTCATGTACACATTCATGTTTTCTGTGGATTAAAACAGTTTTACTGCTTTCTTATTCTTTTTATTTTTTATTTCATTTTCTTGCCATTTTGCATTCTAGGACCTCCAGTGCAATATCAAATGGAAATGGTGAGAATGGACCTCTTTCCCTTGCTGATCTTAGGGAGGAAAGCATTCATTATTTCATCATTAAGTATGGTGTTTGTTATTGGTTCTGAATATATAGGTTTTGTCAGATTCTCTCTATTCTTTGTTTGTTGGTTTTTAAAAAATAATAAATGAAGAAAGAATTTTACAAATGCTTTTTTGTAACTTATTTAGGTGATCATATTATTTTCCCCTTTATTTGGTTAATGTGATGAATTACATTGATTTTTGAATATTGAACCAACTTTTCATTCCTGGAATAAACCTCACTTGGTCATGATATATTATCCTTTTTATATATTGCTGAATTTGATTTGCTAATTTTATTGAGGCTTTATTTGATAGATAATGTATTTTTCTCTATTTCTGAATGATAATTTAGTTGAATATGGAATGCAAGGTTGACTTTTTTTCCCTACAGACATTAAAGATACTCACTTGTCTTTGGGCATCTATTTGTGCTGATGAGATGCCTGTATTCCATCTTATTATCATTTTTCTAAGGGCAATATATTTTTTCTCTGTAGAAACTTTTAAGATTTTTTCCCTTCTCTTCAATGTCCTGAAGTTTCATCATAATGTGTCTTAGGGTAAATTTGTTTTTATTTATTCTGCTCAGGATTCAGTGTGATTCTTTCATTTCAGAACTTGTTTCTTATTTCAATTATTGGCCTTTATCACTTTGAATATTGCCTCTCTCTCTCATTGTCTATATCTTCTCTCCCTAAACTTCCATATTAGATATGTTGACTCTTTTTATTCTATTCTGTACATTTCTTAATGATGATTTTATATTCCCTAATTCTTTATACCTCTGTCTTGCATTCTAAGTGATTTCATTTGCTCTATCTTCTAGTTAGTTCACTTTTTCTTTCTTCAGCCGTGTCCTGTCTGTTAGCTCATCTACTCAGGTTTTAAATCTAATAATTATATTTTTTGTATCTATGGGGAGGGTGTTGGTGGCTAGATGAAAAAGGTGAAGGGATTAAGAAGTACAAATTGGTAGCTACAAAATAGTTATGGTGATATAAAGTACAGCATAGGGAATATAGTCAATAATATTGTAATAACTATGTATGATGTCAGGTGGGTACTAGACTTATTGGAGGGACCACTTTGTAAATTATATAAACACCTAACCACTGTGCTGTACACCTGAAACTAATATAAAATAATATTTATTGTCAACTGTAATTGAAAAATAAAAATTAAAAAAGATTACATTTTTCATTTTGAGAAGTTTTACCTGGTTCTTTTTCAACTCTTCTTTTTTCACATTATCCTGTTCTTTCACTAAGGCTTATTTTTTATCTCTGTAATGATTGTAAACACATTTACTTTACAATTTCTTTCAGATTGTTCTATTTTTCAAGATTTTAGAGTGCTAGATTTTTTCTTGTGTCTGCTTGTTCTCTCTTATGATGGTTTATTTTGTGTGTGTGTAGTTTGTAACTTTTATTCTTAGGTGAAGCCATCTGTAATGAGGGTTGCTAATTATGTAGGAGGAAAACATGTCCTGGTTTGTGAAAGAGTCATCACAGACTGGCTTGGTGCTTTCTTTTGCTCAGGGTCCCAGGGGTTTCAGTGATTCTAGACCAACTTTTATAATGATGTTTTGACTTGTGGTCCCTGTCCCATGGAAGTAGCATAAATCCTAACCCTATATCCATGATAAGTGTGGAATGGGGGGTTGATTTTTCATGAGAGATATTTTTCTTCATCCAAAGCTTGGATGGACTTGAAGCTTTCTCACTTCTTCTCTGGGATGATCATGATTTTTCTAGTCTGTGAAGAAAAAGGATACTTCAAGGCCCTGGGCTTTATGCAAAGAGCACAGTTATAACTTTCTAACTCTTCTGCCTAACATGGACAACTCTTTTTGGACATGTCTCTTCTATGCTTGAGATCCAATAGTCAGCCTCTGGGACCTATATCAGTTTCAAATTCCCTGAGGGCTACAGCAAGATTAGCTTATCTTTACTGCTCTGACTTTAATATTTCTCTATATTTGGAGTGCCTGGAGATTTTCTTTCTTTCTTTTTTTCTTTCTTTTTTTTTTTCTTTTGGAGTTTGGCAATAAATTTTGTTATTTTCTTAGAAAAGCAGAGATAGTTGTTTGATAAATATACAAATACCCAGGCCCTGGATTTAAATGTGTTTTTGGTCCATATTTATTTCACCTATTAGATTCCTGAACCATTTCAAAATAAGTAGCAGTCATCATGGTGTCTTGCTCCCAATTACTTTGGTTTGCATCTTCTAAAATTAAAGCCATTCTCCTATATAACTATGATACCATTATCATACTTATGAAAATCAATCTATTATCAAGTGATATTTAAATTTCACAGATTTTTTCCAAACTACATTTTATAGTTGCTTAAAAAAATAGGATCTAATCAAAAATCACATATTGCATTTTTTGTTATGTATTTTTATTCTGTTTTAATCTGGAACCATCCCTATGAAACTAACTTTTGGAAGAAAGCAGGCTAATTGTGTTGTAGATTGTTCAATATTCTGGCTTTGTTTGATTATTTTCTTGTGATTGTTTAACTTAATCCTGTTTCCACATTTTCTGTAAATGAAAAGTTGGGTTTAGTGGCTTGATTTTTTTGTGTCTTTATTTTTTTATTTATTTATTTTTAATTTATTAATTATTTTAATTGAAGAAATGACTTAAATTGTTTTATTCTCCCCCCAACCCCATCTACTTTCTCCCCTCCCCCAAACCCTCTGGTAACCACTAGTCCATTGTCCATGTCCATGGTTAGTGGCTTGATTTTTGCAAGAATATTTCATAGAGGATCCTGTGTCCTTCCTATTGCATCACAGTAGGAGAAAAATAAGTTCTGATTGGTTGCCCCATTATTAGGGATCTGGATTAAGGTGATGACGGACTGGTCCTTCTGTTGTAAAGTTACATTTTTTCCTTATGTGACAAGCAAGTAATCTGTGAAGTGTTGACTATGTATTAAAAGCAGATTTTTGGTTGTATTTTATCTGTTTTTCTCTGAATTTTTGGAAGAGGGGGCAGATCCCATTAGCTCGGTAATTCATGTTGATGAGCTCCTGACTGGGGCAGATGCAAGGATGGGCACTTATGGAATGCAGAGACAAGAGGGGTATAATCCTTGCTAAGGTTTCCATAGTCCAGTTGAAGAAATGACACAGGGACTCACACAGATATTTTGGACCTCCACTTCTCTGACTGGAATGAATTGCCTCCCTCCTTATAGAGAAAACTAAAGTGCTACTCTTTCAGAAGAAGCTTGCTTTTCCCGTTCAGTTTAGCAGAGCTTTCCTGGGGCCCTTCTGTGTACAGAGACTATGTCTGGCTCTGGGAATAGGGATTTGAACAAAGCGTGCCCCTTGCCCTCTCAGGGCTCGAGGTCTAATTGGAAAGACAGACACATAAACAGACAATTCCAGTTCAGCTTGCTGAGTGTTCTATCAGAAGAGTAAACAATGTGCAGTGGGAGGTCAGAGGAGAGAGCAATTACCAAAGCTCTGCTACCCCAGGTGGATGTCAGCGCTCCTCCCCTTAGTGCCCCTCACACTTTCGGTGGGCCTCCCTTGTCCTAGTAAGCATTGACGATGTTTAATTAATGTGTGCTTCTTAGATAGAAAGATGGACAGAAATCAACTCAGGGTTTCCTCCAGAACCTTGTACTCTTTCTGATATGCGTATAACACTTCCTTGGGCCTCACTATAATCTGGTTGTTTCCCACCCCCCAGAGGGTGGCTCATAGAATATCTCACAATATTCCAAACAGTGTTTGGCCAGTGCAGAGGGTGCAACCTTCCCCTGACGGAACACTTCACATAATCAATCACAAGGCAGCCAAAAAGTGTATCCACTTTGGGGCGACCACCTTGCCTTGTGGCTTCAGGTCAAACCTGCTGTGAGCTGAGCTTCAGTTGTTGTTCTTCTGTTGTTGCTGTTGTTATTTACACCTCAGTCACTGTGAATTACCATTACTGTAGCTGCTCCAGCCTTTACTCTCAAACCTCCGGAGTGATCCAATCCATTTCTGAATAAGAATTAAACATTTTCTACTCTGGCCAGGTTCTGCTAATCCAAGGCAGTGTTTAGTTTATTGCTTTTCAGGCTTCATGTTGTTTTTGAATGACTGAGTGGACAGATGTGTCCAATTCACTGTAGGTAATTTCCTGGAATTAGCAGTATGGTAAAGAAAAACCTTGGCATAAAAGCATTAAGGCAACTATAGTTTAAAAATAAATTTCAACCATGGTATAAAAGCAAATGGTTAATCCAAGTTTGCAATTAATTTCAGCTTCTAATCAATTCTTTCTGTGAGTAAAGCACATGAGAAATATGATCTCCAAATGATTAATTCATAGCAAAAGTTTACTTCTTTGAGGCATGAGTGGTATCTGGAATGTGTCCCTCCTTATGAGTCTCGACAAGGCAAACCTGAGTTTGCTTTCTTGCTTAGGTCTCAACTCAGGGAAACAAAATCTATTATTTATGTTTCACACAGAAGAAAAAGGCATATAAATATATGAGTCTGCTGTCACCTGTAAATCAATTGGGAAAAAAAACTAACAGAGTCCTCCAAGCTGAATAGTCTCCCTACAGTTTCTGCCAACTTAGATACAGCCGCCCAAATGTTTGTTTAAGAATAAAATGAACAGTTCTAGGAGAATTGCCATTGCTAACTAGAAAGGTAGCACTTGAGTTAATATGTTCTGTGCTGGTTTGGGAATAAAATAGATGAAGCAAATGCTCTGATAATGCCTCTGACATGTCTACCTTCCCCATACATCTAATATCAGGTGCAGAGAGAAGCAAAGGTGAAGAAGAAAGAGTGGCCTCTGAGACAGACAGGTGCAGAAGCCATGTGGCTCAGAGTACCTCCTTTTCACTTGGATGCATACCCCTCTAAGTGGAGCAAGCTTTGGGCCATTTTCAGGAGTCCATGTGGGGATAATGGCTGCTCTTTTGAAGGTGTCCTCACTGTGCTTCATGTGGGAGCTGCTGTTGAGCTGGCACATAGCAGTGGTGAGTGCCAGGTTGCCAATGAAAACCAAGAAGTTTGAGGTGCTTCCTGCATATGAGTCAGGTGCTCTGTAAATGAATGACTGACCCTAGTTCTTGTGTCCTATCATCCAGCCCTCAGGCACACACATTTGGAACCATTACTGCCCATCCCAGGAGAGTATTCTGAGAATGTCTACCTTCCTCTCCTGAGTACCAGTAATGCCCACCCTACTCTACTCTACCCCTGTCACCTCCACCACCAAACAGAAAAACAGAAAAAATATTTCTTCTACGAGAAGTAATTTTTAGGCTAGATATCGTTTTGAGGGTTGCCGTGTGGATAGTTTTTGTTCTGTTTCATTCTGCAGGGGAGATGGGAACAAAACACAGGTATTCTCTGTCTATGTTTTGCTGCATATGAAAAACATCCTTTGTTGATGGCAGGCAGTGGAGAGGCATCGCGAGCTCCCATTTTGTTATTCGCCTACAGTATGTCGACAGCTTTCAAGATGCCTTCAATTGAACATCCAAGAGCAGTTCTGGTTCTCAAGAAAAAATGTGCACTGTTTCTGTGAGTAGAGTATAGGTTCATTGTCCTGGGACAGAGGCTGCAGAGGGGATGAGGGCCGATGATTGGCTAGGGACTGTTCTGCCTGAATTGATGTTTCTCTTGGACTTCATTCAGGACAGACTTACAGATGGGACCATCGAAGGCCGAAGAAACCAGGGAACCTGTCCAAGGCCATACAACAAACTAGTTGTAGAGCTAGAATCAGGACTCAGCCCTGCAGACTCCCGGTTCAATGCTCTTTCCTGCCAGTGCTGCCAAACTTATCTTTTAATAAGGAATCAGTGATGTTCAGATATAAACTTACTCTTCTTGAGCAGTATCAAAATCTTCTTCACCTAAATTCTGCGTATTCTTCTCCCTTCCCCAAAATACCCATCTTAGACATCATGAAATGGGAGGAAGTGGTATATTTCTCATAAACATCTCTTTTTAAAACAGAAACCTTCCATTAATTTCTGGTGCAGATATATCCATAGGCTACAGCAATAGACAATGTCTTTGTTGGTAAACTTTAATTAAACTTTGTACAGGGATATAGCCCTTTGTAACCTGAGACTACCAGCATGGAGGCCAAAGCTGTTATATGATGCAAATATGACATTTGTGAGCAACTCAAGTTTCTTATACATGCTTCCCCTGAAGAATGGGCGGACCTCATTTCTGAATATAGAACACAATTACTATGTCTTGGCAACAGTTAATTCTGAGAGGACGGCATGGGAGAGAAAGGAAGAGAATATTCTACCTCGTTTTAGAACAATTAGGGTGAAGAAGTTATCATCTTGAATGCTAAAACGTTACGAGTGATATGGTCCAGTAAGTCCCAAATGGCAACTGGTGACTCTGTGTCCAAATGAAAGAATCACCCAGAGGCCTTATCAGAAATACAGGTCTCTGGTTATATTACCAGAAAGTTGGATCCAGTGAAGACTGTGGTTTGCTTAGTTATCTGTATTTTTATGTATGTGTTCCTGGGAATTCTGACATCCAGACAATTCTGGGAGCCACCGAATGGCCTATCAGTCACTTGGGTCAAAATTAGAGGTCAGAGAAGAAGAATGGATCTTGGGAGGGAGATGTCCTGAGCCGTGGGCCAGGCATTGTTCTGAGCTCTTCGGAAATACAAACTTGTTTAATTCTCCCCACAGCCCTATGAGGTGAGTACTAATAAAAAAAAAAAAACACATTTTACACATGAAAAAACAGAGGCAGAGAGGGGGTAAGTCACTTGCCTAAGGTCACATAGCTAAGAAGTAGTGAAGTTGAGATTTGAATACAGATCATTTTGGTCCAGAGTCTGTACTCATAATCACTATGAGGAGAGCTTCTCTAGATAGAAAAAAGGATGAAAACTTTGAAGAAAATCCTTCCCTTGCAAACAGATGTTGATATTGTCCTAAAACAAAATTCCCAAACTCTGCTATAAGTTTATATGCTGGTTGAGAAAAAAACAAACAAAAAAAAAAAACAAAATAAAACAAAATAAAACTCCAACATCTTATTTGATTGAGCCCCATGTTAAATGAAGAACATTAAAAGCCCAGTGCTACACCTGGCACAGCAGAAGACTCTGGTTAATATTTGCTGAATAAATTTTGGTTAAATAAATAAATGAATGAACACATGAATAAATTTTCCTCTGAATTTACACATAAAAATGGTAGTTTCCACACCTCTGTCATCCTTATTGTCCTCTTCTAGAAAGTGGAGATAATAAGCTCTGCCTCACAGGATGCCTGGATGGATAAAATAATTTATTCGAAACCACTTTATAGACAGCCAAATGCTATCCAAGTATGAGTCACTTAGGTCTTCCATAGGCCAATTACATTGTTTCTTTTTCTACATAGCTGGGAGCCCAAGAAGCAGCTCTATCCACATCAAATTGTAATATAGCCAGGCCTCCTCTCAGTGGCACAACTCCAGGGAGCACTGTTCATACTTTATTTGATGTGAATGGTATTCCTTTGTCATGTACCTCAGAGGCCCTGTCAAGTGCCCTCCCATTCAGGATTGCAGGGCAGAGTGGCCAGTGAGAGACAGTTGACACAGTGATTACCCTCTGATGGTCTGGTGGCTCTGTGAGTTGAGCAGGTAGCCAGGCCAGGTATGCCATAATATCAACTTCAGAGAAGCAAACTGAAGCTCATAGGTGGGAAATGACTTGCTTAAGGTCTTGAAGCCTGTAAGTGGTGGAGGTGGATGTAGAACCCAGGTGCCACCCTCTACTCATCCTAAATCCCTTTGAATTTGTGGAAAATTCCATGAATTTTGTGGAAAGGCCCATGGAAAGAGAACTGTCATGACAGCTTTGAAGAGAAACATTTCATGGTTTTCTTATATAGAAAATATTGACAGAATCTTGATTCTCCCTCATCTGTATTAATTTATGTAATTTGTAGGAGTTTGTAAAAAATAAATCTTATTTCCCTCTTTGGCAAACATATATTACTAATTTCAATTTTGAAAGAACACTCATAAAAAGTGAACCAGAAGAAAACATCTATTTTAAAAAAGGTGAATCAAACTCAGATAACTGGACAAAATATTATAAACCATCTCCAGGAGCTGGCTCCAGAAAGATTTGTGTGTGTGGTGTGTGTATGGGTATGTGTGAAGGGTTGGAGGGTGGGGAGGGCTAGCAGAGTCATGTTCATAGCTCTTCTGGCTTCAGTCTCTCCTATTTCTTTTCCAGAGGAAAGATCTGTTCATTGGTCACAGGTCTCTTAGGAAGAAAGGCCACTGGAGTCCTGGGACAAGCTGGAGTCAAGGCAGGCTCACTGTGGACACTGATTGTCACTTTGGGGACTAGAGTCAGGGGAGTGGAGTGAGGTCGACAATTATTGGTGTAGGAGTCATTGAAATTCACATATTTGTCTAAATTCAGCTTGGTTTTGACCCGTACAAAGCAGGTTTCCAGAAGAATCACCAATGGAGAGGTAAAGAGCTTAAGTTGTAGAAGGGTCTTCAGAGCCTACTTTGCCTAATGCTTTATTTTGCTTCAAAGAAACTGGAGCCCAGAGAGGGAACAAGTTTTGATCAAGGTCATACACCTTGGTAGGGACCCAGCTGGGATTAGAACCTAGATTTGCTGTCTCCCAAGCCAAGGCTCTTTGAACTTCATGTAATACCTAATTTAGAAGGAGTAGAAATGTGGTGTGGATCTGAATCTCTCCCTTATCCCAATGAAACATTTAGTTATGAATGGAGAACAATTTTTCTTCCAGAAGATTGTAAAGCCATGTGAAAAGCATTCACCATGATTCATAACAGTATTAGCAAACATGACGGTTGCAGCATGATGAGACTTTCAGAACTATGGTCCAGGAGGGACCTGTATTGGGATGGAGCTTGAATGGTTAAAGTTTGGAGGGAGAAATGGAGACTGCCTATCTTCCTATCTGCCTTTCTTCCTCCCTTTCTTCCATTCTTTCTTCTGCTATTTGCAAACATTTCTTGGTGCTTGTTCTGTTCCAGGCTGAAGTACAAGGAGACCACTCGCAAAGGGTATGCACTAATCTGTGGAGGTCATTACCCTCTGATTTTCCTAAACTCTTTAATTCCAATTACCAACAAGAAGATTAGAGAGCCCTCTATATTTTACTATATCAGGGTAGCTATTTCAGGCAACAAATATCAAATCTTAATCTGTTCTTTCTCTCCCCACCAATCCTTTCCCTATATCTGAGCTTCAACCATGGCTGTTAAGGAAAATCTGGTCAGTTTGTCCTGGGATTCTGGACTTGCCTATTGCTGAATTTCTTGTGGCCAGGCCATGCCTACTTGACAGTATTGCCATTACTTTGGATCTGCTTCTCCAATGTGAATGGCTTGATGGCCCTCCTTGTACGATGGTTCATTTTTCTTACTATTCCTGGGGCTGTTCTCTAAGCCTGGCCCATGTATGAATGAAGCTTGTCCTCATCCCCCTTCCCTGCGGCTTGAAACTCCAGTGACAATGTCTGGTGCTGCTCTACCCAGTTTGCAGTTCGAGCTCTATTCTGGAAAGAACAAAGATTTAAGCGAGATTATATGGGACTGCCAACAACTTAATTGGTATGTTGTCTTCTTATAGTGTAATTTTAATCACATGTTATGTTTCCACAGTGCCCAGCCAACCCTGCTCATTTAATGAATTGCTTTTTATTTTTTTAAAAATGCTCATTTACTTAGACTTCAATGGCACTAAAGAAGTCTTTGGAGCTGAGAAAGCAATCATGCACATTCTGAAAAAAATATATACTCATTGCTGAAAATATTATCAGCTTCGTATTTTAAAGACATCTCCAGATGTCTTAGGGGACCTGTCAGCTCTTCTGTATATAGGATGCACCTATGTTAGCAATCTCAATTCTGCCCATGTTCTCAAAGCAGAAGATATGAAAATCCTCTTTAACTGTAGCCCCAAAGTCTTGTTTTGGCACAAAATGAGTTAATGAAAATTGAGCTGTATGGAGTTCAAGGTAGGTTTCTATTGCTAGAACCATACTTTCAAGAAACACAATCTCTTTAGAAAATAATCAAATAACACCAATTCAAAAATTTTGATGTAGAGATAGAATTTCACCTGAGTCTAAGCTAGTTTGTGCCAAGAAGCATAGGTGGGGACACATCTGTATCTGCACATATTCTACTCAAATTGTCCCCTCTGTCTGTCTCTCAAGTTGGATTTAATGTGCCTGTGATAATTAAATTAGGCTTTGATCTTTGAATTTAATGGTTCGAATGTCCAAATTTTAATTTCAGCTGGGACTTGGCTATAACAAAGGAGAGAGGAAAGATTGATGGGTCTTAAGAGTACCACGTACAGACAATACTCATAATCTGATACTTTACTCACATAGGTGTTTTGAGGAAGGATGAATTTGTGGGTTGGGCAAAGCCCATGGTTTTAACCAAGGACGGCCTGTGTGCCCATAGTCCTTTACACAGTTGGATCCTGTGGCTCACGTTGAGGGATGGAAGTCTTTGGGGAAGAACAGCTTCCAGTTAGTTTCAACCAAGCCACACCAGGACTAGGGTGAGGTGAGTGAGGTACTTGTTTGGGGTACAAAATTTAAGGGGGCACTCAAAACTTCAGCAATCAAGATTAATAATATTTTAATACAATATGTTAAAATGCAAATGAATGCAAAAAAATCTATGATGAAAAAGCACCACACTTTTAAATAAAGACAGGATCCAGCCCTACACTTGCACAAGCATGCCTCCCTCAGCTTACCCTAATCCTAAACCTGTGTCCAATAAAGTTTCATTTACAAAAGCAGGTAGATAATCTATGGGCATAGTTTGCTGATTTGAATTTTTTTAAAAATATTGCATGAAACTATTATTTATTCTGATTGTCCCATTAAATTTAGTGGCCAAGGCAAGTGCCTCACTCCCCTCACCTTAGTCCTAACACTGCAACCAAGCCAGTCCTCTGAAGCAGATGATTATTTTCCATTGACTTCTGCTACTGGATAGTTAAACTTTATGTTTAACAATACTGGGGAGTTAAAAAGGAACTAAAAGGGCCTTTTCATATAACAACTGATGATGCCTGGTAGTTGCATTTTATACTTTTCTTTCTGGCAGAGTGGCAGGAGCAGTGAAGACACCAACATATGTATCTTTGTTGGTGTATTTTTTACCATTTACATTTTTTCATGGCTATCAGTTCATGAAAGCAATCCTAAATTGAGACATTATTAGAAAAAAATATTTTAATTGTCAAATTTCAAGTAACTGAATGAACCAGCTTATTGCTTCATTAATTCAATGAGGCCAATCAAAGTAGACAGAAGCCCTTACTCTGGAAACTGATGGTTCACCTACCATTGTTCTGGCTGGAGCTCAAGTTACACCAATGAATAGTGGTTTCTGGCCCATAAGATTGCAGTGAGAATATGTGCTGAGGAGCATAGTACAAGTCTGGTCTCCACCAGCCATTATCCCAGCTTCTCAAGCCCCTCATGACCAACTTTGAGTCTCTCAAAGGAAGATCACCATAAAGGACTAGGAAGGGCATGGATTCTTCTTGCTCTATGTTTCCTACACAAACCACATTTTTTATATCTCCAAGATCTTACGAATGCTGCTCTCTGTATCTAAAATGCTTTCTTTCTGCCTCCTCCTGGCTACTTTTATTAGACATTTTTGACAGTTTGAGCTTCAGGTAAAGATAAACTGGTCATATACCTCTAATTTCACTCTCTCTTTTAAACACTCAAACTTACAATGGCAGGAAGAATGTAGAGAGACAAGCATAGAAACATTTTAAAAGCTGAGCAATGAACCAGGGTTAGCTGACTTAGCAGACTCAAAGAAGCTGAATTCAGGTTGGCAATGGAGACAGCTGAGAACCAATCTAAGCTACATCACAGGATCCTTAATAAGCAGCCCTACGTACTGGAACTGGGATGTGGAGTTGTTATGCTGTAGAGAAGATTAAATAGAGAGGATCTCTGGACAGGAGGACACCAGGAACATTTGAATAGTAATCAATACCCAAAACAGTGGATTTTCGTGAATGTATGTAACCTGAATGCTGAAAGCAGATGCCCCCACCACCTCTGCCCTTCTTGGCTCCCAGAACAGTGGCACCTAAACCCTTACCTTCCCAGGCAGGGGACTGGGAAAGTCAGTTTGGCTGAAGTGTGGCACGTACAAAAGGAAAGAGAGGTGGATAAGTTTTCAGACAGAGCTCAGAGGTCTGCCTTTTATTCTCCATGAAGAGAATTGGCACTAAAGATTTTGAATAGGGCATGATATAATGAGAGGAAGAGAAAAGAGATGTGGACACTCAAGTATATTTTAAGTTCAATGACATTAAGCACATTCACGGTGCTGTGCAACCATCCTCATCATCCATCTCCAGAACTCGTTTCACCTTCCTAAACTGAAATCTGTCCCCATTAAACATCAACACTCCATCCCCCATTCCCTCGACCCCTGGCATCCACCATTCTACTTTCTGTCTGTGTGAATTTGACTTTCTAGGGACCTCATGTAAGTGAGATTATACAGTATTTGTCCTTTTGTGACTGGCTTGTTTCATTTAGCATAGTCTTCAAGGTTCATCCATATTGTAGCATGTGTCAGAATGTCCTTCCTTTGTAAGACTGAATAGTATTCCATTGTATATAGATCACATTTTGTTCATCCATTCCTCTGTCTATGGGCACTTGGGTTGCTTCCACCTTTTGGCTATTGTGAATATTGCTGATGTGAACATGGGTGTACAAATAACAAAGTATTTTATATCATGTAGCATTTTCACACTGATTCCAAGGAAGCCTTGATCACAACAACAACAACAACAACAACAAAAAATATAAGTCTTTTGGAATCTCTAGGAGGCCCCAGGACTCCTGAGGATACAAGATACAACAGGGAGGCAGAGAACCTGGCCTTGACCTTTAGATCCTCCCTCTTTGAGGTGTGCACGCTTGGTGCTATTGCACCTTTCTAAGTCCTAGTTTTACCTTCTGTAAACTGGGGCTCATGAGTCCTGCTCTGTTATCTACCCAGGGCTGTTGAGATGTCGCATAGGCTAACATGTGCGCAAGCCTTGGAAATTCAAAAGTGTGGGACATGGGGATGCTGCTGATGCTGCTGTCTAAGGAAGGTAGCAAGGGAGCTCAAGTGGAGCACGAGGGTAGCAGCATTGGGAGCAGGTGTGGGCAGTTGGTGCAGGCTTAAGAAGAGCTGTGAGAATCTTTCTGGGAGCAGGACCCTGTGATAAAGGGAGTTTGAGGTCAGGGGTACAAACTGAGGAAGTCGTGCAGAGTGAAATGTCAAAAGCAATTGATTATCTTAATTGCTCCACAGTTAGCTTGTTCCTTTATTTCTTAAATAAAAGAGCTCAATAAATATGCACTTATGATAATTGGGACCAAAATTCAATACAATCTAGGAGACGAATGGAATTATGGCCCTCACAGAGGACAGCACTGCATGACATGTTGTCATTCCCCTTTTAGGACAGAGACTCATGAAATAAGGGCTTTGCAGCTGAACTGCCTTTGCCCATGGTATGCTGCAGGATGCTGTCATCTGAGATGTCCTCTCCCCTCAATGAAGGACATGGACTCAAGGCTATGTGTCCAGAGGGAATGAGATGTGTACTTGGCCATGTCCTGAACCCTTTCCACTCTTTTTCCCTTCAATTAAAAAAAAAAAAATCAGCTGCTCCTTTACTGCCTAAAAACCGACAAAAATTTTGGAACCTAAAACAGGTAAGTGAAGCCCAGTTCTTTCATTTCCTTCCCTGGCAGGGAAAGGAAGGGTATTGGCAGAGGTTCTCTATTTCTTGCAAGCAGCTTCCCAGGCGACACCCCAGTCACCCAGCCTGGCCCTGGCTATACATTCTTAGTGCTGCTCAGAGGCTTTCAGAATCTAGGGCTCTGATAATGCTGGATTCGCCAGGCACTGGACATACAGCCTGTGCTCACAGGCCATGCACTCATGTCTAATACCAGCCTCTGACTTCCTTGGCGAGTTCAGGCAAGTTCCTCCATATCTGGGTCTCATTTTTCTCATCTCCCTGGAGCCAAGGAGCTCTAAGGTCCCTGCCTGCTCACCTGCCCCCAAAGCCTTTCAGCCCAAAGGAGCTTCAGCACATTTTCTCTTGTCCCTGTAATAACCCAAAGGGGTAGGCATAACTATGACATTTGAAGAGGACGAAAGGGAAGTTTGGAGATATTAGGTCATAACATCACTCAAAGGCTTAGTGGCTGGACCAGGATTGGACTACAGGGCTCTGCCCTCTGCTTCTGGCTCAAGTCCCTCTTGCCCCACTCTGATGCTTTACTGGGGAAAGAAATAGCTGGTATGAGCTATTGAGGCATGGATGTTGCACGAATGTTTTTTAAGCAAAGATTAGAAAAGAGTTTGTTTTCTCCTCCCCAATGCCCTTTGTTCAATATGTTCAGATTCTTCATTGTCTCAGACAATGGATTCTCACTGGATGGTCCTGCTCCTCTCCTTTCATTTACCTTGGATGTGACATCTTTGTAGCCTGCATCTCTGAATAAGCCTTTTCCTTTCTCTGCAAATTGATGAAAGTTTCAAGCCTGCAATCAGTGCTTCTCTCCCCTAAGTACACACAGAGGAGAGACTTTGAAGCCCTGCCCCAGGCCTCTTTGCTCAGATTGACTTCTCAGGTCTGCAAATGTTCTATGTAGTTCTGTGCCCACAGTCATTTCCAAGACAGGGAGCTCAGAGCAGTCTTGCCACTCCTTCAGTCCCAGGGGGATTGTGCTTTCTATCGGATTGATATACCACAAAGAGAGAGGATCTAAAGGTCAAGGCCAGGTTCTCTGCCTCCTGTTGCATCTTGTATCCTCAAGTGTGTGTTATTATTGTGTGTGTGTGTATATTGTGTGTGTGTGTGTGTGTGTATGCCTTGAAGGTGGGACAGGCATAGAGAGGGGTGCATGTAAAACCCTTCTCAAGGTCAATTCACTCTGAGATAAATGAGTAAGCAGGGGAAGGGCTACCACACTAAAAGATGAATTTTTGTACAGTCTAGCATTTCATCATAATATGGAAGCCATGTTACCGCTCTCAGTTTGTCCACCTGTAAAAATGGGCACAGACAGTATCCGAACCAACTCATCCCAGTGTTCAGCCTCCCCTAGGTGCCCTGCACAGTGGCTCGCACTTCCTATCCCTGGATGCAATGACAAGTAAGTGATTCCCCCGTCACTATCCCCAGGTGCCAAGCATGGGACTCAATGCCCTTTCATTTTTGTGCCTCAATGCTTCAACAGGCTAACTTGGAGCCCTCTTTCTTTTCCTTTAGATTCTTGACCTTTCTCGATATCTTCCCAAACCCTAAAGCTAGCAAATTGGCATTTATCCATTTACTTTCACATTAAATACACTCTCTGGCAACATTGTCAGTCCTCTGGGGCCCTAACATGCCTGTTTGCAAGCCTTCCTCATGTCCACTTCTAAATGTTAATATCGCTTAGTCCACCTTTTCCCTCCTCTTCCTTTATTGGTCTTTTTCCATTTATTTATTTTCCTTTTCTTTAGGTATCTTTGCTTCTTTTATGGAATAATTTCTTTTAATCTTTCCTCTTATATTTTTTCTCATCCCCATTTCTAAAATAATTATAATGACTACATTTTAATTGTTTTCTTGTTAGGAGAAAAAAGATAAAATATTTTTCTTGTACATTTGATAGCTGAGATATTTTTCATACCATTTTCCTGAACTTTTATTTTTCATGAATTGTACACAGGAGTTTATACTCCCATACAATTTTAAAGGTGTATTCCTAATTGCCTTGTACTTTTCCATGGCAACTAAATACCACAGGCTGGAAACTAGGAATATGAATGGCATTAGCTCAGGCTACAATAACAAATCAAGCTTCTAAGATCAGTTTTAAATGACCTGTTTTTGTGTATAACTGCAAAATGTATGGGTCACTTTTTTTCCTATTTTATGTTTTAAATTTTAATGAAGTTAATATTTTTTCATAGTTAAAGTAACAGATACTCATTATAGAATATTTGGAAAATAAAGAAACATAGGACCAAAAACATCTGTAGTTTCACCTCTCAAAAGTAACCACAGTTATTAACACTTTGTATTTCCCTCATGCGTCACTATTTAGAAGAATCTGTGACAAATCCACAAGGCTGTAAGCTCTGTGGGGTAGAGATCATGTCTTATTCATCTAGAATACTGCATGGTACAAAAGAGAAAACTCCATAAATGTCTATTGAACAGCAAAGGATAAATCTTGGGTCCCTGACCTAGGAAATCGAGGTGGGGTATCATTAACCATGATAGGAAATATGAAAGAATCAGATATGGGCTAAAATGATGCTGAAAAGATAGGCAAGGGACTAGTTGGGGAAGGCCATGTTAACATAAGCAAGACTAGAACATGAAAGGCCCTGAAAGTCAAGTTATAGGGAACTTTGAAGAGTTTTAATCAGGACAATGATATTATTTTACTTTGGAATATTCACCCTGGCTGCTGTACTAAAGTAGAGCAGGTGCTGAAGTAAGGGGGATAGAGGAATCAGATGACTTTCAAGTTTCTGGCTTGAGTGCCTGAGGAGCTAGTGGAATTATTCACTGATACTGGGAATACAAGATAAAAAGGCAGATTGAGAAAGAAGAATGTCAAGGTCAGTTTGGGATATGTTGAGTCTACAAAGATAATGGTACAGCAAAGCAGAGATTCCAGTAGGTGATTGGATCTATGAGTCTGGATCTCAGGAGAGTGGTTTGAGGTTTTATATAGATTCATTGCATAGAATCATTGATGCCATGAGAGATTAGATCTTCCATGGTCAGAGCAAACAGAATCAACAGAACCCTGGGAGACAAATAGTCATAAAGAAGTGTAAGGACTTATAAAAGAGACTTATAACAACTTGGAAGATAACCAAGAACATGGTTTTGTGAGACAAAAAAGGAAAAAAATTGTTTCAAGAATAAGGAAATGGTCAAGAATATTAAATGCCACAAAAAGTAAAGACTGTAATATGTCCATTTGACTTTTTTTAGATGGCAGCTATAAGTGAGAGTAACATTATCAGAATAATAAGGTAAGGGCCTGATTACAATGGGATAGAAAGCAGATGATGGCAACACACAATTAGAAAATACGATTTAAAAATATACCATTTACAATAGCAACAGAAATTATAAGATGCTTAGCTATAATTCTATGTGAGTGTATGCAAGATATTTCTAAATAAAATTCTACAACATTGTTTAGAAAATAATAAAAATGACCTAAGTAATAGGAATATAAACTATGCTCAGGAATACAAACACTCAGTATCATAAAGATGTAAATTCTCCAAATTACTCTATATAGTCAGTATGCTTTCCAACAAAAGTTTAACTCTTTTTTTTCTTATGGTACTTGAGGTAATTTTTAAAATTTATACGGAAGACCAAAATTCGTACAGAAGAGCAAAAGGCCAAAAATAAACAGCAAGATACTGAAGAAAGAAACAAGGTGAGAGATTTCCCCTAGGACATATCAAGTCTTATTATAAAGCTATATGACAATGTGCTATTACTCAGGGATAGACAAAGATATCAATGGAACAGTATAATGAGCTCAAACACAGACCCACACATGTATGGAAACTTGATTTGAGATAGCACTACAAATCAGTGAGGAAAGGAAAAACTATTCAATAAATAATACCGGGAAAATTAGTTACCCACATAAAAACACTGTAAACATAAATGTATATATCCCTACCTCAAACCAAGTACAAAAACAAATCCAAGAAGGCCAGAGTTCAAAATATGAAAAGCAAATTTTAAACTTTTATGAGAAAACATAGAGGAATATCATTAAGGCCTTAAAGAAGAGATTCTTAATCAAGTCACAAAAACAGAAATCATAAAGAAAAATGATAATTTTTACTGTGTTAAAATGTAAAATATCTATTTGACAGAAGACACCATTAACATAATGAAAAAGAAAAATCAAAACCGGAAGATGTGAATAATGTGTATAACTTGTAAATATTAATATACAGAACTAATAGAGAACTCACAATATCGATAAGAAAAAGACAAACAACTTTTAAAAAAGGGCAACTATTAACAGGCAATTACTAATAATAGAAACTTAATGGCTACTGAACTCATGAAAACATGTTCAATCTCACTAATAATCAGAGAAATGCCAAGTAAACAACAATAAAATACCATTCTACACTCATATAATTGATACATATTTAAAATCTTATAATTCTAAGCATCTCAAGGAAGTAGAGGATCAGGAACTCATAAACGGCTGGTAAAAGCATAAAATGTGCAACCTAGGTGGGCACTATGACAATATCTGGTCAAACTGAAAATGAGCACATAGCAGTTTTAGATCTAAGAAAGAAATCTTAGGAAACATATTCCCACAGTACACAAGGAAACATACATGAATTTTCATTGCAACCTTTTTTCTATTAGCAAAAAAATGGAAATAAAACAGGAGAATAGATAAATACATTAAGGCACATTCATAAAACAGAATACTATAGAACAATAAATTTGAATGAACTATAGGCTGCACATGTCAACATGAAAAATCACAAGAACATAACAGTAAGTGAAAAAAGCATATTGTGAAGGCTAGAGTATATTTCCCTTTACATAAAGTTTAAGAGAGAGAGAGAGAGAAGAATTACAGTGAATTCCCAGTGATTCAACTGGATATTCAATATTTTGTGTCTTAAAAAAAGATCTGAAGCAAGTATGTTAAAATCTTAGGATCTGAAAAAGCCAAGTGTTGGGCACATGAATATTTTCTGTGTTTTTCTCCACATTTTTCTATGTACCTGAAATATTTCATAATTTTAAAAAGTTAAGATAGTTGAGTAGTGGGAGATAATTTACAAAAATAGTTAGAAATGGCATATAGAAGAATTTAGACTTAAATCTGCAGGAAGTAGGGAGCATGGAAGGTTTCTAAGCAAAGCAGTGCTAAGATCAGAGTTATGCTTTAGAAAGAATTCCAGAAGAAAATTAGTTAGGAAACTACTGCAAAGGCCTAAATATGAGATGATAAAGTCCTGAGCATGAGCAGAGGGATTGACATTGGAGAAGAGAAAATGATGAATTTGGGAGACACTGCAGAGATAGAAGAAATGAGATTTGGCTTTCAAATACAACCTAAGAGAGCCTGCCAAAACTTTTTGTATTTTGAAAATCTTAGCAAAGAGTGAGAGAGCAAACACCACCATAAATTATAGAATCAAGCCCTGGGTCTCTGGTAGTTGCAGTAATAAAAAGAAATATTTATTGAACAGCTCAATTTTAGTCTGGCAATTTATTATACAGAAGAAAGAAGAGGAAAAACATATGCTTCCTTTGCTGCACAAGTAACGGGGCCTGCAAGCAGCCTAAGAACACAGAGAACACAGTTAGTTATCCATTTTCTCCTGGATAAGGTTCTAAGCTGAGCACACCCCAAAGATCACTTCCACATCAGTAGCTCTTCTTGCTACTTAACTACCCTAATTTTTCACTGCCATCGCCCCATTGCCCTCATGGAGATACCAAGGCTTGGAAGTACTATGGTCTCTCCTAGGTCACAGAGATAGTTAGTGGCTATATCAGGACTCAAAACTGGATAGCATAACTTGTACTCATTTCTTGTACTTCATAACTTGTACACTGTCTTCTCTCCTTATGTCCTTTATCACAATTCTTCAAGGGAGGACAATAAAGTATTCAAATGTAGGGCCTGACTCATATAATAACAAGCCCTCAAATTGAACACTTATCAAAAAAAGTTATAAACAAAGTAAACCCATATTTATATGGGCAAATAATTTTTGCCAAAAAAGCCAAAAACATACAGTGGAGAAAGGACAGCCTCTTCAATAAATGATGGTGGGAAAACTGGAAAGCCACCTGCAAAAGAATGAAACTAGACTGTTGTCTATCACCACACACCCAAATTAACTCAAAATAGATTAAGGACCTGAATATAAGACCTGAAACAATAAAATGCATAGAAGGAAACATAGGAACTAAACTCAAGGACCTTGGACTTATAGCAGATTTTATGAATTTGACCTCAAAAGCAGGGGAAGTAAAAGCAAAAAGAAATGGATGGGACTACATCAAATTAAAAAAGCTTCTGCTCAGCAAAAGAAATCCTCAACAAGGTAAAGAGACAACCATGCGAATGGGAAAATATATTTGCAAGCAACACCTCTGATAAGAGCTCAATATCCAAAATATACAAAGAACTCATACAACTCAATAATAACAAAAATCAAAGGATCCAATCAAAAAATAGGCAGAAGACCTGAACAGACACTTCTCCCTAGAGGACATACACATGGCCAACGAATATATTTAAAGATGCTCAACATCGCTAGCTATTAGGGAAATGCAACTCAAAACCACAATGAGATACCATTTCACACCTGTTGCAATAGCTATAATCAACAGCACAAGTAATAAGAAATGTTGGAGAGGATGCAGAGAAAAAGGAACCCTCATACACTGCTGGTGGGACTACAAATTGGTACAGCCACTATGGAAAACAACATGAAGTTCCTCAAAAAAACTAAAAATTGATCTACCATATGATCCGGCAATCTCTCTATTGGGTGTTTACCCCAAAGACTTCAACACCTATATCCAAAAAGATATTTGCACACAGATGTTCATAACAGCATTATTCACAGTGGCCACGGTGTCCTACGATAGATGATTGGCTAAAGAAGCTGTGGTACATATATAGAATGGAATATTACTCAGCCATAAAAGATGAAATACTGCCGGTTGTGACAACATGGATGGACCTGGAGATAATCATGCTAAGCGAAATAAGCCAGGCAGAAAAAGTTGAAAATCACATGATATCATTTATATGTGGGATAAAAACCTAAAAGCAACAAACGAACAGGACAAACAGAGACTCATGGACATAGACTATAGACTAGTGTTTACCAGGGGATAGGGAGGAAGGGAGAGGTAGATGGGATAAAGAGGGTCAAATGTGTGGTGACAGAAAGAAATCTAACTATGGGAGGTGAACACAGTGTAAATATATATATGCCTTGCTGTTAAAGTGTACAGCTGAAACTTATTGGATGTCGTTAACCAACGTCAATATAAAAAGTAAATAAATATATTAAAGTTAATTAATTAATTTTCAAAAACAAATACATAGGCTGTAATCTCTGATATTGTAAAAACGGAATGTAGAAAGGTGGTTATCAGGGGCTGCGGGACTGGAGGAGATTGTTGTTTAAGGATACAAACTTGCAACTAGTAGTGGAATAAATTCTGGAGATGTAATGCACAACATACTGATCACTGTCAACAGTACTATATTATAAACTTCAACACAAAAAAGGAAGATAATTATGTGACGTGATAAAGGTGTTAGCAAACACTACTGTAGTAATCATATTGCAATATATGAATATATCAAACAGACACGTTATACACCTTAAACTTACACAATGTTATATATCAATTATATCTCAATTAAAAAAGATTTGACTAAGGAACTCAGAATAACTGATGACAGGGCAACAGGGGCCCTGTAGTCAGGGAATATGTAACCAGGCAAATGAGATACCATTTCACACCTGTTGCAATAGCTATAATCAACAGGCAAGCCTTGAGGAGGTCCATTGAGAGCCAGCGGCTGAGCAACCTTTCAGGCAGTTCTCTTGGTGGTGGAGAAGGCAGGTAGGGGACACCAGGGAGGTCTAGGAATAGTATTGTTTCCCTTGGAAAGGACCTTCAAAGAATATCTAAAACTGGTTCAACCAAGATGAAAATTCCAAGTGGCTTTTTCTATTCTTTTCTTCATTCCTTCCTCTCTCCATCTACTCAGTGATGGTTTGGTAGGCACTTACAGGAAGTAAGTTTTGTATGATGTGAAATGTGTTGTCCTCAGAAGATCTAAGTTTGATCACTCCTTTCATTGTACCTATTGACAAATTGCAATTACTTTATGTATTTTACTAAGTACTTGCTTTTATGCATTTTCTCATTGCCATCCTCATTCCACCTTCATAGCTGCCCAGCATTTCATATACACTTGGCTGTAAGTTTCATAGCTACAGGTATTATGAGCTGTCTTGTGTGCCACTATAGCCTCAGAACCCAAAGCAATGTCTGTCACATATTAAGTGTTCATTATATTAGTGCACGTGCATGGTCGTGCACACGCACACACACACTCACGCACACACTCCAAACTCCCCTAGAACACTGGCAAGGTAAGAAAGGATTGGAAGGCAGTTACTTACATAGTGTTACAAACTTATTAGCAAACTCATTCAATCGTGCATACACTCATTCATCCCAAAGTATATGTTGAGCACTGGAGATGCAGAGATAAATTAAATCCATTAATTAGCTCTCTCCATAGAGGAGGAAGACTTAAACAAACAAGTAAACTAATATGACATGATAGAGATTTTCAGAAAAAGTTGGGAGGAAAAGTTATTAAAATGGAGAGAATAATTATTTATGGAGAGAAGGTAGTATTTGATCAAGACCTTGAAGGGTGAACAAGAGGTGGGAGGGGGTAAAGGACACTGTAATCAGAAGCACTGTAATGAGCAAAGACATAGCGGCATGAAAGTGCCTGAGGACACTGCCATTCAGGGAAGGGCAAGTGGCCAGCATAACCAGAGCATGGTGTGTGTAGAGGAGAGTGATGAGAGAAAAGCTAGAACATTTAAGTAGGAGGGCTCAAATTAGGATTCAGTGGGCCCCTCAGGCATCTGTATGCCTGGGTGAAGAACTCCAGTGACTTTATTCTCAGCAGCACAACTACTGTTTGAGATTCCTGCTTCCATAGTAAAAATCATCCTCTTACACCACAGTGGTCCCATATCATCACTTTTACCTACCTTTGGTAACAGTCCCTTTAGAATGCTCAAAATCAGAAGCCAGAGAAGACTATGTTCACAGGTACGTGAAAGTCATGAAATAGGAAAAAAACCAACTTTTCCTCTACATCTGAATTTTAGCTTTTGAAAAGATAAGAGAAGTGGAACAATTTTACTAATGAGGTCATTTTTGATATTTAATAAACTTTTATGAAGATTGGTACAGTGTTAAATCTTATTCCACTACACCCATTTACTTAACTAAATTTACCTAAATTGGCCTATGAGTCTTCAGGGCCATAGTTTGCCATAACCATCATTCCCAAGTTCCCAGAAAAATCTCCACATTTGACAGGAGACTGATATATCCCAGGATTTGGTGTGAGTGTGGGTATTTGAGCAATACTGATTGAACTCCTGCCAAAGTTTGTATATATATTCCCAGAAAAGGCTATTCCAGACCCAGGGCTGGTTTCCATCACTAACAGATCTGAGTTTTTCATTGTAAGCAGGGTGTGTGTATGTGTGGGTGTGGTGGGGTGGGGGTGGGAAAGAGGAGGTCCTGGTTATGGTAGTAGTGATATTTTTGAATTCTTTAACTGATTAATAGCTATAACCTAAGAGTCATTTTGGTTTTAGCACTTTTTTGCTTCTAACAGAAACATAGATGCATCTTTCTTTTTATCTTCCCTATTGCACAAGGTACAATAACAGAGACTTTGACTGAGAGTTCAGAGACCTAGGTTCTCATTTTACTCCTCTGCTAACTTTCCATGAGACCTTGGGCAAGTTACTTCACCTTTGTATACCTCAGTTTCCATGTATGTATAATAAGGGTGTTAGACTAAATGATCCTTAAGAGCTCTTCCAGATCAAAAAATCATAGGAGTCAGTGGACTATAAAACCTGGTTTCTTTCTCAAAGGTGGTATTGGTTAAGTTTGGGGTGATACATTTTGAGAGTATGAGGCAATAATAAAATCTATGAATGCAAGATGTCTTCAGAAACATTGTATTGATGGAACACAATTCTGTAAAAATTAGTTTCTGTTTCAGTGAGCTGAACTGAGGATCTCAGTGTTCAACTTTATTCCATAATTTTTCTTTATTTTCAATGTTCCTGGAGTTCTGAGAGAATGAGATCCAGGGCTACCTCCTCCCAAAGACTACCCGCTGACTAGGAGCATTCTCCCCGTAATACATCTGGGCTCTTCATCTCTGCTGTGTGTCCTGCTGTCCACCACAACAGCCCTGAAAACATGCATATTAAAGGACACAATACTTTTTTAAGTGAATACCACAGAGACGTACCTTGCTCAGCTCTGTCTACATGAAAGATCGTATAATAAAAGAATAATGCCAAGGATTTGACTTCATAGGAGTTGCAGAACTGGTTGCATCATTCCATCCACCTGCCTTGTCCTCAGTTTCATTTGAAAAATAGGCATGATAATATATACCTCAGAGGTATTATTTCATAAAAGGAGATAATATGTGTGAAAATACTATACAATATCTATAAACCAAAAAATATATATATGTTTGTTATCCTCAGAGAGGTTTATTTCCTGAGAGGGACCTTTGAGATTATCTACTGAACCCTCATTTAATAGATGAGAAAACTGAGGCCCAGAAAGGGCAAGGGACATTCATAGGATGATCATCACAAGAATATGCCTTTGCTTTCTTCCTTCAACACAGATGATGATCATAGAGTGAAGGAAAGACAGTTCGTGGTAAATATAGCTTTTGTCTTGCCTTCCCCAGATGCAGTCTCTGGCAGAGCAGAGGGGTGTAGGCAAAAATTGACAGTTCTGAATGTTTAGGTTGAATCATCACTGGAAACTTCCCTCACAGGACAGAGAGGAAGAAAAAGTCAGTGTTATAGATAAACAAAAACTTGGCAAAGAATTTATTTCATAAGTAAAAATACTAAAGGGACACTAGAGTACTAAGAGAATCTCTTTCTCCTCATAGCTGAGGTTATCCTGTGATAAACTGCACCTTCAAATCTAGAGGACAAACTTAACATTCCAAAAGTCTGCCTCACTCATTCAACATTCACCAAATACTTAATGTGCACTTACTGTGCTGGGTGTTGTGGCAGGTGCTGGGGAGGGGATGGAGGCATAAACAAATACTTAGAATATAAGTGGGCAAGCAGCAAAATTATGTATGAACAAAAGTGCCTATGGAAACACAAAGGAGAGAAGAACCAGACTATGGTACCATTGAGCAAGAAAAGCTTCACAGAGGGGGTGAAATTTCACCTGAGTTTTAGATGGGCACTCAGTAGAGAAAGCAGGAACTGATACTATCTCATTTATTTCTGTGCATTAGATGCCTTTATAATCTCCACTCAAAAGATGAGGAAATTTGGATTCTGAGAGATTAGATAACACAGCTAGATCAAATAAATAGAAGGCAGAGACATAATTTGAACCTAGATCTATCTCATTTCAAATCCTGTTATCTTAACTACTACTAGGCTAACCAGGAATTTCATCAGAGGGCCCAGAAGCACAGAGGCCTGAAAGAACCGGGATGGCTTGTTCCAGAAGTTTAAAAGTCTTCCAGTGGTATTGGGCAAGTCTAGATTTGATTCTATAGTCAGTGAGGAAGCAATGCATGTTTATAAAGAGGGGGATAATATGATTAGATTGTGTTTTGTTTTCTTTTGCTATGCTTTGTTTTGCTTAGCAGTACCATTCTGGGTACAATGTGAAGAATAGATTGTAAAGGGGCGAGGGAAAGTAAAAGTCCAGGCAAGAGATAGGATGCCTTGAACTAAAAGGTAGTAGCAGTCGAGAAATAGAGAAATGAACAGATTAGAGAGGGTGCTCAGAAGATACAATCAATAAGATTTTATGATAGATTGTATGTGTGTATGGAAAAGAGGAGTCTAGATGACTTCTAGGCTTTTAGCTTGGGTGATTAGCAGAAGATGTCATTAATCAGGATCATAAATACAAAAAGGCTTTAGGGGAAAAGACATGCAGAGTTTGAAGGACATTTGAATAAAGTGTATCAGTAGGCAATCACATACGGTTAGTAACTGGAGCCACAAAAATGCTGAGCTTGCCCTGTAAAATGTATGGTCTGGAAAAAGAAAATAGTCTAGGACAGAAGGTCCCTGAAAAACATTGGCATTTAAGAGTTGATCAGAAAAAAAAAGAAGCCTGTAAAGCAGACATTTACTATAGTTCCTTCCATTGCTACCTCTATACCCTACGGCGAGAGCACAGTATACATTCCCAGGTCAACAGTAGGGAACCACTGAATGCTACAGCAAACCACAGATGAGAATGAGTAACAGTGCATAAGAGAGGCTCAGAAACTGTAGGACTAGTTCCCATTTCATATATCTACTCCTAGACATACTGCAGATAATGTAGATATTATTACCAAAACATATTTTATATCCATCTAATATTGTTTCTGTTGGCGAGCCACCAGGGAAAGTTTGATTAAAATGATTAAATGTTTTATTAAAATGTTTCATGACTTTTGTTGACTCAAATGGTCTTGTTGGATCTCCCCAATATTATTTCTGTATAATTTCGAGATTTTAACTTAACAAACTGGAAAACAAAAAATGATTTCATCTAATAGATTTGAGCGTTCATTCGCCTTCATTAATTTTCTACACTTTAAAAGTCAATATAAATTTGTCTTTTACAAAATTACCAGTAAAATTCTGAAGCACATTGACCATTAACTGTGTAGCATCCTCCTCCTATTCTAAGAATAAAAATCTTCTCCAGAAAAAAAAAAATTAATACAATGTAGTGGTTAGGAAAGTAAAAAAAAAAAAAATTGAGATTGGAGTTGCACTCACATATTGCTGAAGGGGGTGGCTTTGGGGTTTATTTGTCATTCATTGGAACAACTAGTCTCTTGTTATGCAAGAAAACTCAATGTTGAGCCACATTTAGTCATCATTGATCAATTGTTCCATGATCAGTTCAGATTTGTTCTCTTGAGAGTTTTAAGAGAGCTAAATAAGTTTAGCTAAAATGGAGCTTGTTGCCTATCTGCATTAGCTTTTGCAGAATAATTTTTCTCCCTCTGTCTATGACATGGTGTTGATATATGACAATAACCAGAGACTTG
This sequence comes from Pteropus medius, assembly GCF_902729225.1. Lineage (NCBI taxonomy): Eukaryota > Metazoa > Chordata > Mammalia > Chiroptera > Pteropodidae > Pteropus > Pteropus medius. Next base: position 1,331,792 of record NW_024345483.1, read on the forward strand.
CTTATATTGAAATCAGAAACCCTAGAGACTAGCTTTTAATTTCAGCACCTTTGTTATGATAAATTCATTTCAACACAAATCTTCTTGGCCATGTCAAATTTTTCATCACCTTTGGGAAAGACTATTTTCCTCTGAGCCCATTCAGGGGAGGCGGTGGGTGGTAACACACCACAGACCTGGGGTTATGCACATGTCACCAGTTCCAATTTTCCAGATCTTGAATGATATTGGGTCAACTGCTAAGCCTATCAGCCTATGTTGGGTCGATGATATCAAGATCAGACATGGTTCTTATCTCCATAGGACTCTCTGTATGTGAACTGCAGACTGTCTCTCTCTCTCTCTCAGTCCTATATATTTGCAAGAGAAAACATGAAAATACAGTGATGAATCAAATTAAATCTAGTCCCTGAATTACAAATGATCATCTTGATGTGTTCTCACTCCACCTTTCCCCTGTGCCCTAGCTGGAGTCTCATTTAGCTGTGGTGAAAATGACTTGATGCTCTCCCAGAGCATACAGGCTTGGTAGGACAACAGAGTAAGAAGAGCACTGAGTTGAGCTGCCTAATTGTTAACTCCACTTTCAAGGTGAATTTGTTCAGTTTGATTACTTGTCTCCAAACACTGAGTTGCACTATAACTGCCCCCTATTTTTTTTACTGGAGAGAATTAGGGAGCAAGCCTGAAAAAGTGACAGTCTTAGTACAGGTGGAGAGACTGAACACCAAGAAAGGGGAAGGAGGGAGACAAACCAGTCAATTATAACATAAAGAAAATACCAAACAAGTTAATCTCCAAAATCCTTCTCTAGTGTCAAGCAAAATGCCAGGCACAGTGGGCCCCTTAGGAAATGGCAGTTGAATTGAAGTGATTTGTCCCATTACCAAATTTAAATAGAGGTCTCTTTTTTTCCACTCCAGGAGAGGAATTTTCTGCTTTCATTCTAGAACTCCCATTGGTATCCTTAGGCCTGGATATTTGCTCCATTGTGGCTTATATAGCTTTTGATGGACTAGTCCAGTGATGACTGAATATAGTGCTTCCATGAACAAATTGTCTTTAGAGTTTCAAACATGGGATATACAAATAAGATTTTGGTGCACAGCCTATTTATTAGTAAATTGGGGAGTTAATTATGTTCTCTCAACACTTTTAATTAGGAAAAATGCTCCAATTTTTATTGTCTGCCTCATTAAGCTGTGAACAATTAAAAAGCAGGGAATTTGTAACCTCAGAATGTGATGAGCCAAAACATAGATGGGTTTCGATTACTGTATGTGTGACAAAAATAATGGCGGGCATATGGAGAATGCTTCTAGAGACTCAAGAAGTGTTTTAGGTGCTTTATGTGTATTAACTTATTTAGTCTTGTAACAACATCATAAGAAAGACACTATTATTAATCCTAATTTTACAGATGAAGTCCTATGACACATAGAGGTTAAGCAACTTGCTAAAAATTATAGCTACTAGGTGGCCAAGCTGGGATTCAAATCCAGGCCACTTGATTCTAACTTGGCATTACTATGCTTCAATTTTCTCCTTCAAAGCCTTTGCTCATACCGCTCCCTATTCCTCTAAAGTTTTCCCCAAATTTGTCAAAATTCCTCCCATCCCTTGAGGTCACAGGATGCCATCTCTTTCATGATGCCTTCCCAGATCCTATTTGTTGGCATCAGCCTCCATTTTCTATGCTCCCAGAGCTTTGCAAAGTTCTCTCATGGGACTTCTCACACTTGGTCTTTGATTTATGCTATCTACAAACTCTTTATAGACTGCTGACCAACCCCATATGGCATTGGGAACTTTTAGTCATTATGGAGGGTGGAGGCTAGACTTTGCTTAACTTTGTATCGCCTTTAAGTCATCCACAAAGTAGGTGACTAAGATATGGTCCTTTCCCTCAAAAATTTATAATTGCCTACTGAAATACATCATTCTTGCCCAAGGAGAAACTCAGGCCCTATTTACACAGAACACAACATTTGACATTTGCAGGACCAGTTTCATATCTTGGAACACTCACACTGGTCTTTACCTGGGTTGTCCCTGGGATAGCGGATAAACTGGTGTGGCTTAGTAATCATAGTAACCTTAGTATACTTGAGGAAAGGAAACTCAGGTCAGCCTCTCACCTGAAATAGAAATCTCCTCTGCAGAGTCCCGGCCAGAGGAGTTCACCATCTATGAGTGTTTCCCAGGCCATGGCAGAGATACTTCTCTCATGAACAGTCTGTACCCATGTCTGTAGCCCTGTTGGTAGAAAAGTTTTTCTGAGGTTGAGATAAAATATGCTTTCCTCATGTCTCTTGGACCTCTGTTCTTCCTTCTGCCCCGCAAAGTCACACCACAACAAATCTCTCTTTTAGTCAATTATTTTGAAAGTTTGGTCCTGATCAACTCTTCAGTACATGACACAAATGACTCAGACAACTGTACTTCAGCATCACACCCACCAAACTGCATTACCCTTTCAGCTATTTGATGGATTACTTAACAAACGTCCCTCAAGGGGCTGGAAATGATTGATTCTTGTTTCTATGTATAGATATTGTCAAGGAGAGAACACTGGCTTGTTCAATGCCCAAATGTCTGGAAAATAGCTTCCCACTCACAGCTCGGGCCATCAACTTCTTGCACTCCATGGGTCTTGGTTTGAGCACTGCCTTCTCCCCTTCATACCACAGTGTCCCAGGAACAAATGCTTCTTCCCTTGCTATCATCCTCTGAAGTTTTCCGTGACTTTGCCCAGCCCACACTTTAGGGATATGGGACAGGAGCTGGCTTGGAGGCTCTGGGCCAGTTGAGTTGCTACCAAGACAGCTGTCCTGCTCCCCCAGAGCCTCTAGACCTCACACACTTATGTCTTCCCACCCTGCCTCCATGAAACACAGAGGGGCTTATGCAGGTCTGGTCTCCTTATTAGCCCTGGGATCCCAGAGCTCTCCAAGGCCCAGCCAGATCCCGGTACAATTTGAGATTATAAGTGGATCCAGAGAATTTACAGAGCGTTCATAATTTTTCTGGATTTGATAAAAAAATTCTTAAGAGCCAGAAAAAAAAAGGACCACACCTCTAAGATTAAGGCCCAGAAAAAAATGTCCAATTTTAAATTTTGAAATAAAAGTTGTAGGAAGAGGGCATCTGGACATTTTATAAATGTACTCAACATAAGAGTTATCTTAACAGAGGTTCTAATTTCACTGATTCCATTTTATCTGCTACTCTATTCTGTATCTGAGACAACGATGAAGGAGATATAATCAGGAAAGATAGAAATCAGAATTAGTTCCAAATTTGGCTTTCACCACTAACTGTTTTGTCTTGGGCAAATCATTTCACTTCTCTGAGCCTAAGTTACATCAGGTGAAATGACAGGGCAGTAACATCTGCCCTGTCTACCTTGGGGCTAGCCTGAGGATGCTGTGAGACAAAATATGTGAAGATTCAGATCTGTTTTCCTTGAGAAATATCTGAAATAACAAAGGGGCTGCTTCCTGGGGCTGCCAATGAGTTAATTCTGAGCAATAAGAGTGATGTCCAGTCCCCAAATGCCCCAATCTGCCCTTAAAGAAAGAGTAGTTACTGTGAGTCAGGTAGGAAAAAAAAAAGCCTTGCCATCTGCAGGCCCCCTTTCTTCATGATCATTTAAACACAGAGTATGTGTTTATGTCTGTCTTCCATAGTACCTTTATCCTTAAAACTAGACTTGACCTACTGGCGTGTGTCAAGAGTCATTAACTTGTCACCCAGCTGATGTCTGCAGTTCCTAATGTCCAAAGGGGTAGAGGCAGGTGAGAGGGGGCTGCAGAATGGTATATATTTCTGTGCAATTTTGTTTTAATTGTGTAAGAAAAAAGCAATTTGTTTGATAAATAGTTTCCTTTCTGTTTAAATTTTTGCGTGAAAATATATTGCCACGGCTTAGGGATTTGCTAGTCTTCCAAAGTCACATCTTCTTAGATCCTCTCATTCTCTGCTTTCAATAATTTCTTCTCTGTCTCATGCTGGGCTAACCCATTAGTGGTCTGACTGCTCCTTCTCTGCCTCCTAGATGCTCCATTCAGTTTTCTACCATTTGAAGAACATTTCATGCAGTAGTTGGCAGAACTCTCTCAATTTAAAGAGGCTTCTGGACAATTCTAGAATATTTTCTCCCTTCAAAGTATGTGCTGCCCAATAACAACTGAAATATAAACCTGATGCTTTTGACTTTCATCCTTCTCCTGAAATAATATTACTAATGACTTTTTGTGACTATTGGAGATATTTGAATAAATATTGAATTAAAACACTGGCAACAAATATCCATGAGTCCTATAAAAAAGCCTAAAATTAAATGTTCATTTTACACACAAGAACAATTTCATTACTATTTCTTTGATCTATATATCTAATATTGTCATAAAATTTGTGTTAAGGAAAAATATGTTTATTGAATTATATTATATTTATATTATATTTCCCATTGTTTAACACTACAAAAAATAAGTAAGTATTCCTGATGGGAAAGACACAATTTCTCAAAAGTACATTTTAGAATATAACAGGATTTTTAAAAGATTATGTCAAATTGATCCCTTAAATTATTCTTTTCACTATTTACAATATTAAATCAATGCTTAAATACACTTTAAAGCAAGAACACCTGGATCACACAAGGTAAACAGAAAGTAGAGGTGGACAGGACAGGCCTAGGAGAGCAAAGGTATTCTCCACAGCCTCACAGTTTTTACTTTATGTCAAAAAATAGATAAGAGCCCCCAAAGAATGGATTAGTGATTCGGGGAGATTCATCAACTACTTCTCAGTTCTCCTCTTGGCGAAAAGTAGATTTCTTAACTCAGTGTCATATGGTACATCTTTAAATCAATCATCATAGAATTTTGGCACTGGAAGGGCCTTCGAAGCCAGATAACATATCATGAATACCTCTTATGTGCCAATACCTATGTTAGATGCTAGAAAAGTATAAGATCAATGAATGAGGCATGGGTCTGCCCTCAAGAAGCTATCTAGACCAACTTCCTAATTCTATTCATGGAGAAATGGTCCACAGAGTAGAGCAGGTTTGCCCGAGGTCATCTGGTCATCTAAATATTACAGGTCATCTTTGGGGAGCTGGGAAACAAGAAACAATATGGAATCAATTCTTTGATAGAGACCATCACTGCTGGGATCTGACATGGGTAAAACTTAAGCCTCTTTGTTATCAGAATGTTCTTTTATCTTATTAGTCAAGTGTCTTAAATCAAATGTCAAGTCTTTCTAAATAAACACACTGTGGATGTCACTACAACATGGCTACAGGCATGTTTTAAATGAACAACAAAGATGACTGCATCTTTAATATCCTTGAAATATTTGGTCGGATTCCTTTTAGTCACAGGCTATGTTAAAAAGTTTTTCTACATGGGGAACCTGTGAAATTCAATTAACATTCAATGGTCTGATATAAGAAAGGGTTAGCAGTATTGATTTAGGGTTCTCTAAGAAACCAACTGTTGAAAAGATCAAACAGGACACTGAGTTTTTGAGGTTTTCATCAAGCATGCAAGGTTTTGACATTTCATTATCCTTAAAATGAAAGCAAAGGCAGGGCAATGAGGCAAGGGGAGGGAGATTACCAGTAAGTACCCATCAATTCAGCCAGAGAGGCAATGAATATCTAGTGGAAAAATATATGACTGGAGTTTAGGTAAAATATCTATCACTGACTAGCTGGATGATATTAACTAAAATATTTAAGCTCTTTTACTCAATCTATAAAAATGAGTCTGATGTGAGGGTTATTATGAGATAATGCTTACGGGACTATTCTGCAGGCTGTAGACGTGTTCTTCACATGTGCAGGGCTCTCATCACACATTACTATGGCCCAAGCAAGCTCTGATAGAGCAAAGAATTAAGTGCACAAGCTAGGAGGCAGGCTGCCTGGATTCAGTCCCAGTTCTGACCTAGGGCAAGTTTCTTAACTTCTCTGTGCCTCAGTTTCCTTACCTATAAAATATGGGTAAGGCAAGCATTTATCTCATAAGACTTTTATGAGGATTATCTTAAATGAGAAAGGTAAGGCACTTAGCCCAGTGCCTGGCACATATAATATTGGCTCATCAAATGTTAAGCGATCTTATTATTATTGATATACTTTGAATTGTGGGTGTGTCTATGACAACCTTGGGAGACTTTCTTCCTGTTCAACATCTGGGCATCCACTGAGAATAGTACTGGTAGTGATGGTAGTGGTGATGATGACACTAATAATTATGTCAAGATGCTTCCACTTGCATTGTATTCTATGGCTCACACTAAGAGAAAACCAGGCCAAAGATCTATATTCCTGTTTTACAGATGAGGAAACTGAGGTAAATAGAGATGAAGGATTCACTCAAGGTCATACAGCTAATGGGGGTGGCAGGAAGAGTGGTACCCAGGACTTTGGATTCTGAATCCAGTGCTCTTTTCAATGTACCTTGCTGTCATCCCAGGGAAAGGGAGTACCTGTGAGTGTCTCATCTACAAGACAAATATGCTTTCCTATCCAAATCTAGCTTCTTTGCTCACTAACAGAGTATAATACTTTTAAAAGCAACAAAATAGTCCTGGCTCTTCCCCCGAGTACATCAGATTGGTAACTGATATCATTATAGCAACAAAAACAAATATGATTTACAGATCCTATGTACCTATGAGAGATGCAAATTAAATTTCTAAGAGGATGTAATTATTTACTAATGTAATTTGTACCAATAAGGAAAAATACAGGTAATAAAATCTAGAAAGCATATAGGTGAGGAAGGACTTTATTTGTCAGCTGGAAGACATGTAAAACAGCAGGACCTTTCTCGAAAAGTATATGGGCAGAGGGCAGTCATTGTGAAGTTCACAGGGTCCTAATGGTTTTTTCCTCCTATGCTGGTTTCTGAAGGGATGATTCTTAAGGAAGTTCCAGAGAGAAAAATAAAACAAATAATATTAGGAATGATTTCAACAGCCAAAAATTTTACCGCAGCACCTCAAAAATAAAGGAGGACATCTTTTAACATGGCTTAATACAGTCTATTTTTAATGGCCATGGAAAAATACACCTCAATCAAAGCTCATATATATGAAACTGCACCAGTATACATAATCCCATGTACAATGAAAAGGAAACCGAGCACTCAGAGAAATGAAAGGTTCACAGTTCAGTTCTCAAAGGCATAAAACATAAATTAAAAAGTTATAAAATAATACTTCTATTTTTAAGATGCAAAAATAAATCAGAAAAACTTGCAACAGGAAAATGAAAAAAAAAATGAGTGACCGAGTACCTAAAACTGGAAAGAAAACAACTAAGAGAGAACAAGATGGAAGAATTGTGCTAGAACAGTGCTGAGGAAGTGAGAAATAATTAAGTTGTGAGCCTCAATTGAAAAGGCCATCCTCAATTAAGATGTGTGTATGGTTTAGAAGCTTTAATAAAAGATAAAAGATAAACAATGGGCCTTTGTAAAAGCTGATAGGAATTCATATTGATTACTCCCAACAGTAGCTGTGACCATCCTGTGACATTGTGTCCCTCAACCTCTCAGTCACTAACACTTCATTTCTTCCAGTTGAGCACTAGAAAATATATAGATGTATTGGAAATACAGAGATATATAGATATATATGGGTGTACATGTATTAAGAGATATATAGGTATGTATTTATCAAGGATATAGAGATGTTCTGCAACCACCAGGACCACACTTGCAAACAGAATGGGAAGTGGTGAGGACAGTCAAGTTGGGCTAAAGGTCCTAATAATCCCAGCTCTCCCTTACTCAAGCTGACTATATATGCTGGGCCTTTTATATATGTTCTCTCATTTAATTCTCACAGAGGTATTGTAGGGTAAGCATATCATTACTCTTACTTTTCAGACAAGGAAACTGAGGCTCAAAGTGGCTAAGTAAGAAACTTGCCTTAGTTTCTACACTTGTAAGTGGAAGAGCTGGGATTTGAATGTAAGGCTGTATGACTTCTGAATCAGTGCTCTAAAGCAGTACATGATACTTGCTCCAGCCGAAATCTCACCAGCACATGTAGAAAAGTGTCTGACCACTAGCTCTCATTCTTCTCCTTAAACCAGTCTATGTGTGGAAAATCCTACTTTACTTAGCTCAATTAGGACAAAGTAAATATTCTTATAGAGGAACTTTTACTACGGGACTCAAAAAAAATTCAAAAGAATAGATATGAAAGCATTTGAGACTATCCAATAACTGGATCCCAAAAAGGATAGTTATCCACATGGGGAAAAAAATAGGTCCCTTTCTCATATCATACAGAATAAGCAACTCTAGATAGATTTAAGACTTTAATGTCAGAAACAAAACTTTAAGAATTTTAGATGAAAAGAGAGGTAGATGCTTTTCTGATCTCAGGATAAGAAAAAACTTCTTAAACAAGACACACAAAAAAGCACTAAATATGAAAGGAAAGACTGACAAATTTGACTACATTAACATTAAGAGCAACAGAATTTCTTAAAAATTGGTGTACATAGGTCTACTAGTTTGAAAAACAATTTGACATTTACTGATAAAGTGCAAAATTTGCATTCCCAAGATTCAGAAGATAAATTCTTGGATAGGTGTACATAGAGGCATACCTGGGGAAGAGACATTTGAGCTGGGTCTTAAAAATGACAGGGTTAAAATATGGAGATGGAAGAAAAATATAGAGGTGGAGAGAATGACATTTCATGCAGAAAAAGAAGTATGAACAAAATCTCAAGCCCTAACACATAATAGGTACTCAATAAATATTTGTTTAAAAAATTGAATGTAGACAATGTAGTCATGTAGCAATAAATCTCAGGGTGTGTTGAAAAAATGCAATAAATTCATTTTAGTTAGAGTAAAGCAGAGATCAAACGTAAAAGAAAAGTTGGATTAGATTATGGAAGGAAGTCCTTAAATGGGAGAACAAAGAATCAAGAGTATTTTTTATAGGAAATAGAAAGCCATTGAAGATTTTGAGCAAACAGTTGGCAATCAAAATTATTATTTCAGGAGATTTCTGGTTAAGATGGCAGAGTAGGTAAACACTGTGCTTGTCTCCTCTCATGACCACAGCAAAATTGCAACTAAACTACAGAACAACCATCATTGAGAATCGCCTGGAGTCTAGCTGAATAGAAGTCCTACAGCTGGGGATACAGAGAAGAAGCCACCATGAGACTAGTAGGAGAGGTGGAAATGCAACAGGCTGGTCCCACAATCATGTGTGACAGTTACAAATCAAGAAGAATAACTTGGCTGCGAAGGTACTCCCAGAGGAGTGATGATCCCAGGTCCACACCAGGCTCCCCAGCCCAGGGTTTTAGTGCCAAGAAAAGAAGTTCCCACAAAATCTAGCTGTGAAAAACAGCAGATATTGTGCTTAAGTAAGATGAAGGGCAGCTGAAATTTCAGGCATTTATTTTAAAGGGCTTGCATGCAGACTTACTTGCTGATGGACTCACTCACTCCGAGTTCCAGCACTGGGGCAGCATCTTGAAGGGCACCAGGGATATACGGGGAGGAACTGAGTTGCCTGGCTTTGGGCAAGGGCTGGAGTACCAGCTTTTCCACAGAAATGCTGGCAGAATCCATTCTTTCTTTGTTCAGCCCTTCCCTGACCCCGTGTGCAGATGAAGGTTGCCACGATATTTGAGTCTCTGTCAACCTGGCTAACACTCTTTGTTCTGCCCTGGTGATTGCCTGGGACCCTGCCCCACTCAACTAGAGTGCCCACCTAAGCTTTTCCCAGTGGCTTTGCAATACAAACAGCCTGTCTTGGCTCATGCTGCAGACTTTCATGAAATCTCTCAAAGGTTCAAAAACCCCAAACAAGCAGCATCTGGCCTCCATGTTCCTTGTAACTCTTGCTGAGCAGCCCTAAGCCTCACACTAGCGGCAGCCAGCTTCGGTTCATGGCTTGGCCCCTCAAGGCATCTCCAAGCCTTGTACAAGTGGCAGTCATCTGTGGATTGCTTGGTGGCTCATATCAAGTGGCTTCAGGCAGGGCACATGCTGTAGCTGAACTTGGCCTGCAGCAGAGGCTCTCTCAGGAGGCCCTGGTGCCAGCATGCCCAGTGACCATCTTTGGACTCAGCTGGAACACCACCCAGGGCTGCATCTGAGAATGACACACCAAAGGGGCAGAGAGGGCATTGCCAGAGCACAGCTAAAATAAATCTTGATCTGTAGGGTCAGCCCCTGCACAATAGCTCTTTCACTGTAGTCACCAGCCATTCCTCACAACCAATCAGCCTGAGAGTCAGTCCCTACCCCTGACATGCAAACAGCAACCACAGCCCAACTACAAAAGGAGGGCATATACAACCTATACAGGAGACACACCTGGAGTATCAGGCTCAGGTGACCAGGGAGACAGCGCCACTGGGCCCCACAGGACACCTAATACATAAGGTCACTGGGCTAAGACCGGGAGATATAGCAGCCCTACCTAATACATAGAAACAAACACAGGGAAGCAGCCAAAATTGGGAGACAAAGAAATGTCCCAAATGAGAGAACAAAGCTCCAGAAAAAGAACTAAGCAAGGTGAAGATAAGCAATCTAACAGATGCAGAGTTCAAAACGGTGGTTATAAGGATGTTCAATGAACATCAGGGAACAGTAAATGAACTCAGTGAGAACTTTAACAATGAGATAGAAAACATAAAACTAGAGATGGAAAACATAAAAGGGAGCCAGTCAGAAGTGAAGAATACAATAATTAAAATGAAGAATACATTAGAGGGAATCAACAGTAGATTAGATGAAGCAGAGGTTCGAATCAGCGATTGGGAAGACAAGGTAGCAGAACACACTCAATCAGTTGACCTCTGGGATAACATAAAGCATACCAACATTCATATCAGAAAGAGAGACAGCAAAAAATTGAAAAACTATTTGAAAAAATAATGATGGAAAACTCCCCTAATCTGGTGGAGAAAGTAGACATACAAGTCCAAGAAGAGCAGAGAGTCCCAAACAAGATGAACCCAAAGAGACCCACACCAAGACACATAATAAATGAAATGCCAAAGGTCAAAGACAAAGAGGGAATCTTAACAGGAAAAGCAGCAAGAGAAAAGCAGTTAATTACCTGCAAGGGAACCTCCAGAATACTGTCAAGTGATTCCTCAACAGAAACTTTGAAGGCCAGAAAAAAATGGCAGGAAATATTCAAAACGATGAAAAGCAAGGACCTACAACCAAGATTACCCTATCCAGCAAAGTTATCATTTAGAATCCAAGGACAGATAAAGAGCTTCCCAGACAAGAAAAAGATGAAAGAGTTTACCGCCACCAAACTAGTATTACAAGAAATATTAGAGAGACTTCTTTAAGAAGAAGAAAAGAAAATAAACAATATGAATAATGAAATGGCAATAACTACATATCTATCAACAATTACTAAATATAAATGGATTAAATGCTCCAATCAAAAGACATAGAGTGACTGAATGGATAAGAAAACAAGACCCTTACATATGCTGCTTACAAGAGACTCACTTCAGATCGAAAGACACACACAGACTGAAAGCAAATGAATGGAAAAAAAAGATATTTCATGAAAATGGAAACAAACAAACAAAAAAGCTGGAGTAGCAGTACTTATACTAGACAAAAGAAACTTTAAAACAAGAAACAAAAAAGGACCCAGTAATCCTACTTTTGGATATTTATCTGAAAAAACTGAAAACGCTAACTCAAAAAGACATATGCACTCATATGTTCATTGCAGCATTATTTATAATAGCCAAGATATAGAGACAATCTGGGTGTCCATCAATAGATGAGTGGACAAAGAAGAGGTGGTGCATATATACAATGAAATATTAGCCATAGAAATGAATGAGATCTTGCCAACTGCAACAACATGGGTGGACCTAGAGGGTATTTTGTTGAGTGGAGTAAGTCAGACAAAGACAAATGCCATCTGATTTCACTACATGTGGAATCTAAAGAACAAAATGAACAAACAAAACGAACAAGCTCATAGATACAGAGAACACTTTTGTGGTTGCCAGATGGGAGGGGGTTTGTGGGTTTTGTGAAAAAAGGGAAGAGATTAAGAAGTACAAATTGGTAGTTACAAAATAGTCATGGGGATGTAAAGTATAGCATAGGGAATATAATTCAAGTATAGCATAGGGAATATAATTCATAAGTCAATAATATTGTAATAACTACGTATAGTGTCAGATGAGTACTAGATTTATTGGGGTAATCACTTTGTAAGTAATACAAATGTCTAATCACTGTGTTGTACACCCTAAACTAATATGATATTGTATGCCAACTGTAATTGAAAAAAATTTTTTTAAATACTTTAAAAAAGCAAAAAATGTATATTATTTTGGTTTATTGGCAATGAGATCTGAACAATAGTCATGGCACCAAGAATTGAGAGGAGAGATATCAAGGAGGTAAAATTGACAGGAGATGGCCACCAATTGTATGTAGGGAACAAGGCATAGAGAGCAGTCAAAGATAGAATTTGGCCTTGAGGCTTCAAGTTTTATTTGCCTATAAAAAATAGAGATATATCAATAGGGGGCAGGTTGATGGGAGTAGTTGTAAAAGAGAGGAGATGAATGAGTTTCGATTTGGGCACATTGAGTTTTAGAGTACAAGATGGACACTTGGGTGTCATTCTTTGCTCCACAGGCAGTTGGACATCCTTAGAGATATTAGGGCTACCAAAAAGATCTGGGAATTAATACAGTAGAGGTGATTATTGATGCCACGTGAGATTGTCAAAAGAAATAGCATAAAGAGAGTAAAGAGGAAGAAAGACTATTAGGAGAAAATCTATATTTAGGAGATGGGAGGAAGAGGAGACAACAATGAGTCCAGAGTAATTACTGTTAGCTTTTTAGAACTGTGTCCAAAGTAAGAGTCCAAAGAATTTGAATCTATGAGTAAAATATAGGGGTTCAAGTATATAAACATTGTGACAACTTCTTCGGCTATGGTAAAACCTTTTTAAAATGTATTCCTGGACCTCATGCATATTTTCGTATTCTTATTATCAAAGTAATCACCAAGTACTTCCACTTTAAGAAGGAAGAAAATATTGCTTCGAGTTATTTATTTGTTTGTTTGCTTGTTTGTTATTGTTATTTTCATCTATTTGGTCAAGGCAAGCAAAGAAAAGAGAGCTGTGGAGACACTGACAATGTCAGTGATGACAATGAAGTTGGTGGAAGCAGTGACAAGAGTGGTGACAAGAACTCAGTAATGGTACATGTCTAGTTATTCATGCACACATTAATGCAACAAGCCTATGCTGAGAATCTGCTATGTTTCATGTGTCCAGTGATGAGGGTTGAGAAATGAACAAAACAAAGTCCCTGATGATATAGGGCTGCCATTTGAGTTGGGGGTAAGCAGCCCTAAGACACATAAAAATAATCAAAGAAGGTAATTTCAGATAGTTGTAAGTGCTGTCAGTGTACAAAAACAAGATGTTGTAACTGGAATTGAATAGGTGGCGAGAGCAGTCTTCTCTGCAGTGGTAACATTTGACTTGAGATCTGAATGACAAGAAAGCACAAGTTAAGGGCCTTAGGGACCAGGACAGTGATATAGAGTTTATTCTGAGTCATGGGAACCCATCTGAAAGGTTTTAAGCAGATAATGATGTAAGCATGATGTAATAAAAGGTTTTGTTTTTAAATGCATTATATTAAGGCTTTGTTTTCAGGGAGCAATAGCAGCTAAGAAAAGAGCCAAGAATATCAGGAGGAATAGGAAGAAGAGGGGAGTCAAGAGAACCCTAACTAGGGTAACAGAGGAATCTCCTTGAGGTTCAAGATCTTCTGGAAGCACATGACTCTCTTCCCATGAAGAATAAAAGAAACATATTTGTACGGAGATTCTCAAGACCAGTCATTGTGAAGACCAGTCTGTCCTTAGGTGATTGAGCATCATGTGAGTTGACAGGAGGAAGGCTACAGGGTATATTTGTGTGTGACTGTGCCTTCTACTAGACTATATGGTCCATGAGGGTAGAGATCCTGTCTGGTTCATTCTTAAATTTCCATTGCCTATCTTAGAGTAGAAGCTCAACAAATGTTTAAATCGATAAATAAATTAACCCTGAGTAAAATGCAGATTTTGAAGTCTGAGGCATAGGTAGTTCAGTAACTATTTGTGTTCCCAGTCCACAATATAGAATGAGAATTAGTTTCCCAGCCAATGGTTACATTCTACATTTCCTGGTCACCTCTTACATCTGGGTGCCTATGTTTTGACAATGGAATATGAACAAAAGTGATTTTCTTCACAGTGTACCTGGCCAAGGTAGTGAAGTATAGGGTGTGTTATCACCCATATTTCTGTTTCCCTTTCATTTTTGTTCCCCTCAGAGGTATTTTAAGATAGCAGCATCACGAAATGAAAGGTTCTTAAAATTTCCGAGTCTCCCTTTGGAGAAGAGGTACTCAGGAGAGCCACACTTTCAGGAGCTTTTGCATTGAACTTTGACTATCTAGAAAAAAACTTATTATTTTGATCTACTGAGATATGAGGATATATTTGGAACTGTGATATAATCTGGTCTAGTCTAATACTCAACAGGTAGCTAAGCCATAGGACTGAACAGGAATGCTCATGGAGAGTATGAGTAAAGTACATAGCTATGGGGAACATCTTCAATTTGAAAAGAGCCTCTGGCCCACATGAGGCTAACATTCATCATAAATGGCATAGAGGGTTAAAGAGACCAAGCCCTGTTTTTCTAGTATCCAAGAAGACAGGCCAGGAACTACTGTGATTTCTCTGAAGAGAATGAGAAGTGAGTCTTGCCACAGCAGGAACAAGTGTGTGGCTTACAAATTGCTGTCAGGAAGATGTGTCAATTGCTGGCTCTAGGAATAAGCAGATGTTGAGATCTGGTTTTGGCATCTACCTTTACAGTCCCGTCTATTAATTAAGTGAAGTTTGAGGCGCTTATGTAGTGGAACATTTTATCTTGCTCTTATAACTCATAATTTCTATGTGGTCTTGGGCACAATCATGTTTAATATAAACCCTATTATATTTCAGCAACCAAATGAATTTGAATATGCCACCAATCTGTTATATTCTCATTTTCAGTCGACTATATCATATGCTATAAATCTGCATAAGGGGAACCTATTGTTCCCTGGAATCTATTCACTGTTTTGAAGCAATTGTAAAACTGTAGCAACTGCTGAAATTTGGAGAGGATGAGATTATTAAAACAAAAAAACAAAAAACAAAAACAAAACTAGCATCCACAAAGCCAAGTTTTTAAAAATTATTTTTGTTGTTGTCATTTTTCCTATAGATGCCATTGGGGCACCTCCAATTTTCTTCAAAACATGGCACTTAATAAGGACTTTTATGAAGTACCAGTTGGGTTTTTACATCTCTCAGGGTATAAGAGGTTAGAGATTTGCTAGTTAGACTGATATGGTTCTAATGCCAGGTCAAAAACAGACTTGATGAAAGAAACTGCCATTGGGATAGTGACCTCAGTTGACCTCTGGGAGACCCTAATGAAAGCAGGGAGCACATCAGTGAGGCATTTGTGAGCGTATTTCTCCTCTGCAAACGTTCTCTTGACACTGCCACTCCGACATCCACCCTGAGGCCTGCTTGAGATTCCAGTCCTGAAGATGTGTAAGGGATCATGAACAGAGTTAGTTGAGCCACTCTCACAGATAGAGTCATAGGCAGAAACAACATTTTTGAGGTGGCACATGTCAACCTGGGGAATAAGGCTGAGGGCTTTATTTTCTGCTCTCTTAACCTTCTAGAAATATCACATTTTTACCTTTTATGGTTTAATATGGTCTGCTTTAGTCTCATCTCAACTCACTTATACATTATTTCATGCATATATTCTTTCAACAGGTGTCTCTTCACTGTCCATAAAGCACTGAGATAGATGAATGCTTCAGAGGATACTGACAGAGCTCAGAGTCTTGGGATCAGGCTGCCTTCAAGGTGCTCACAATCTGTGAGGGGAAAGAGAGAGAAAGAGAAAATATGCTACCATCGAACCCATTGGAAGAGGGAGAAAAATTCCATGGGCCCACAGAAAAGAACACTCATTTTATAGAGAGAGTCAGGGAAAGGTTCACAGAAGAGAGTTCTTAGAGCAGAAAAGGAGACAGACAAGAGGTAGCAATGTCATCCAGGCAGGGCATGGAATATTGAAAACTATGGAGAATTGAAAGGCATCAGTCTGTGTGGGAACTGCACTAGTCAATGTAGGCTTTAGACAAACTGATGAGAGAGAAAAGGGAAAAGAGGAGAGAGAGAGAGAGAGAGAAGAGAGAGAGAGAGAGAGAGAGAGAGAGAGAGAGAGAGAAGATAAGGATGAATAGGTAAGAAGGGAATATACTGGTGAATGCATTATAAGCAAGGATAAAGGTGCTGATCTTTATTTTGTAGGCAATGGGAAGCCATTGAAAGGTATTCAGTTGGAGGAATGAATTGTTCAGACTCACACACCTCATTATCAATAACAGAGGCTCAAGTGTAACCCAACATTGTTGACTTTAAATGCTGGCAACTTCACTGTTTCACAACATGTCCCTCTTTCAATCTTATTTCAGCCTGCCTTCTGACCCCAGGCTCCATCTTCTATATATAATCCTACTTCTGAAATTCACAGCTAATCTTCTGAGTTTCAACCTTCCCATAAGATCTCTGTTTTAGAATTGAATCTCTGGCTTGACATTAGAATCTTGGACTATTTAGGATAAAATATTGAGCTCTGGCTAATCCTGTTTCATTGACCGTCCACTGGCACCACTTGAAGGTGTCAGGAAAGTATAACTGAAATAAGACATCTTATAGTTTGTGTAAAGATGATAGGGAATTTAAGGGCAAATATATTGTAGTGTCTAGTGACAGAGAGAGCTTTGGAGTAGCTGGAGCTTGCAAATTTTTAGAACTCTGATAATGAGAATGCCACAGCAAAGGGCCATAAATTCAGAAACACTTTCAGGTGACTCTGAAGACAATAACCCTGGAATCACATTTTGAGAAACACTGAACAAGAACATAGGGTGCTTGTGGGAAGAGAATGAACATTAGAGCTACAGAGGACAGGGCCAAGTCACTGGGAGACTTCAATGCCAGGCTCAGTAATGTGGACCTTGAACTTTCTGTTCTAGGTAATTGATGAGAAGCCATGGGAGGCTGTGTGGCCCAGGAGAGAGCCACCATCAGAACTTGGGTCAGGTGGGAGTGTTTGCCATGACACAGAAGGGAGGAGATATCAGCTTGGGGTCGGGGAGCCCAGCAAGGGCACTGTTGCAAGTGTCCCAGGGAGGGAGTGATGATGAGTGAGGGCCTACCCTGGGACACTCTCCATCCAAATGCATTCCTGCTGGATGTACGCAGAAAGGAGAGAGTTGCTTCCAGAAACCTGGGCCAGGAAGGAAGAAAAAAAGTTGTTCTTTCCCCGATGGCATGTGGAATTTTGCTGATGATTTATTGGATTTCCTCCCAAAACTGGAATTACCCAAATAACTCACTGAAGCCACTTGGAAGGGATGGAATATCATAGTTTGCTTTAAGAAGTCAACTTTGCAGAGATGTATGTGGAGGTAATTTGTTGTCGTTGGAAAGAGATTTTCCAGAATTTTATTCTTAGAAGCAGAACATATTAGTGCTGAACAGGAACTTAAAACTCACTTATATCAGTTCTCTAGTTAATGACTGAACAAATGAATTGCTGTTTCACTGAGCTTTCAACTAAATACTTAGAAAGTCTATCACAGTAGTCTTCAGACTATAGAATGCACTGAACTCATTTAGGGTAACTGTTAAAAAATGCAGACTACTCTTCCTCCTCTTCCAAGATTCTGATTCATACATATTGGGAGGAGGCCTTGGATCTACATTTCTAAACCAGTTTTCCCCAGGTGGTTCTAATGCATGTGGTCAACATCCACACTTCAAGAATCATCACCATATAGAACATATTCGTCATACACAGTTACTTTGGTCTTTGTCTTTTCAAGGCTCTGTGTTAAGCACTTTGAGGGGTTCAGAGGGAAAGAAGCTGAGTTCCTACCCTTAAGTTGTTCTCAGTCTCCAAGGTAAACTGTATAAGCACAAAACTGAAGTTCAAGAAAGAGAATGCCTAGCATCCTAAAATGAGCAGAGAAATAATGCCAGGATGGTTCAAACAAGGAAGAGAGTGTATTTATTCATCCAATTGCCCTTATGAGACAAGCTGCAGAGGTGGTAGAGGTAAAGAAAAGATAGTAAGACTTAATTGTTGAAAGCCATGAACACTATGCCTTACTAGTGTCTTTCACAGGCATCTTTTGAAAAGCACCTAATTGTATAAGAGAGAACTCATTAAATAAGAAAGAATAAGAATGGCTCCTGCACAAATTGAGAGTAAATTTGGTTAGTGATTTTTCCCATAGCACTTTGACACTGAGCCCTGATAATTCCCCTTGACTCAGCTGGCAGCAATCATGGCAGTCACCCAGATGTACTTCTTCCCATCACAGTTATGGCAACTGGAGCATGAGAGGTAAAAGTGTTTCACCAGGTCACCTGGGATTTGGAGCCAGTGCTGGAGCCCTTTCCAAATTCTTATAAGCCAAGGAGAAAGAGTCTTGAATGGATCCTGTTTCTGCTAGCCATGGCTCTCTACTACCTTCTGATGGTTCCAGTTATGATGCTAAATGCCTACTTTGATTACTGAAAATGGACTTCTCCTCCTTAGCAAATTTCCATATGTGATTTCACAGTGATGATACTATACTAGCTAACACTTTTGATCACTTACTGTATGACAGACAATGCTTTAAGAGATTTATCTACGAAATCTTGTTAATATCTCCATTTTAGAGATGAAGACACCGAGATACAGAGAAATTAAAGAAATTGCCCCAGTTCACACAGTTATTAAGTGACAGATGATGATCAGAACACTGGCCAAAGCAGCTCTGGAGCCCATGCCTCTACCTCCCATGCTGTTCCATCTCTTGTTCCATCAAGGACTCAAGTCTGTCTCTCCTACTAGATTGTGAGCTCAGTGGAGACAAAAACCATGTCTATTTTGGTCACTGTGATATCCCTAGTACTGGATACAAAGTAGGCATTCAATGAATATTTGTTTTTTTTCTTATTATTTATTATTATCATTTATGCCTACAGCTCCTGGTCTTCCTAGGTGGTCTCCCATCCAAGTACTAACCAGGCTCAACCCTGCTTAGCTCCTGAGATCAGACATCTGGCTGATCTCAGGGTGGCATGGCAGTAGACCATGGACCATGGTGCCACTGGGGCATGAACCCAGGAACTTCTGAGTGTAAAGCAGACGTGCTAACCGCTACACTGTGGAACCATGCCCTTGATGAATATTTGTTGAGTGAATGAACAAGTAGACTGGGGCTGAGCTGACACTGATAAAATTATTCTGTACTGTTGTTAGAACCAGTCCTGTTTCCACTATTAACTCTCATGACCTTTGTTAAGACCCTGCCTCTTTCTGGACCTCAGTCTTGCCATCTGTAGAATGAAAGTGGTGCTCTCTAAGGGATCTGCTATATATGAGTCTAGAAACCTCCCTCATCACTAAATCCAAGCCTCAAGGTAGGGCTGGGCCAACCCATGTGCCTATGCCCTGTCAATTATGCTCCAAATCTTGGTAATATATTGAAAAGCATGAGATAATAAGGTCGGGGAAGGAGTAAGGGGTTCAAATTGGTGGAGTTGGGGAGGAGAGATTCTTGCACATTTCAGGGCTGAGATTAAGAGGACTGAGAAAAAATTGCAGTTTGCTGGTAATTTGCAAAAGGAATTCATCCTCAGAGGCATGTCTGGCCAGAGAATAAATGTATCAAACAGATTATCCCTTGGGTAATGAAACACCATGTTTATTGATGGTGCTTCCAGGGCAGTTCTAACAGAAAGGACAACAAACACATTTGAAAATGTAAAACATTCAGAACTCTCAGACCAAGGATCAGTAATTCCAAACCCCAGTCGATAAGCAAAGATTGCCTTCACGGCTTGTTCTGGGAGTAACCCAGCCACCAAATGAATATAAGACTTTCTGTGGTCCAGATGGCTCAGACTAGAAGGTGCTGGGATAATCTGAAAAAGATGGAGGCCAGCCTTCCTAGCTCTTTGAAAAAGAGGAAAAGCGAGGGAGATCAAATTTAGGAGACAAATAGTCTTATGACATGAAAATTCTTACAGATGAAGAAACTGAGATTCTGAAAAATGAAGTAACTTGCCCCGAATTACACAGCTCCTAAATAGTGGAGACCAGAATCAAACCCAGGCTTGTGTGACTGAAAGCCCACTCCCCACCCATCCTACCCCACCCATTGGCTCCAGCAAGTTTCTCTGCCTAAGCTGTTTTTGGCTAATCCTTAATGGCTAATTAGTTGTCCCAACATTAAAATGAATCAGAGAAAGGCAAAGGAATGGGTCTCCAAAGACCTGCTGACCTTGTTGTGTCATTAAAAGCAGATAGCTCTGAGTCAAAATATGGTGGATTTCTTCTAGAAGAATCTCATATTATCCACCATCCTCTGACTTCTGAAATACTCCCCCTCCACTCTTTATTACATTTTTCTCTTCTGGGAAAATGAGTTAATATGTATAACATTCTCAGGACAGTGCCTGACATATGTAAGCACTGTAAGAAAGTTTGTTAAATAAATAAAATAAAGCAAATATTATTAATCTTAAAATAATTTCAGACAATTCAAAAGATATAAAGAGGATCATAAAAATCACATATAATCCTATACTAGAAGAACCATAACTAATGTAGGTGCAGGATTTTATCATATGCAAATAAGCTTTTTTGTATGTGAAAAAGATTATTTCATGCGTGTTGTTTTTGGAACCTGATTTTCCCGCTTAATAACATGCTGAACACTTCATTTAATGTCCATATATCAGATTTACATGATAATTTTTTAAAACACCCATAATATTCCTTTGTATTGGCAACCAATAATTTAGTTAACTAAATCTCATTTTATTTAATTATTTTAATTAACTAAATTATTTTAATTATTTCTAATATGTTGTTTTATAAATATGGCTCTTTGCATCTTTGTCTGAAACACACGCTTCTTCAGATTCCGCTGCAGAAAGTTTACACTAATCTATACTCACACAAACAACACATTTCTCTGATTAATAGTTTGATTAAACAGGTTTTCAAATTTTTATTAACTTTTGATGACTTTTCCATTCATGATTTTCACTCATTTTTTGTTGTTATTTTTTCTTATAAGTTTTTAAGTTTTAAAATATTAAGACTATTAACTTTTTGTCATATATGTTGCAATTTTTCACAACATATTGTTTCTGTGTGCTGTACAAAAGCTTTAGATTTACATGTAATGAAATCTATCAATCTTTTACTTTATGGTTCCTGTCTTAAGGTCATGCTAGAAAATAATGTCTCCTGCTCTTCAGGAGTATAAATATATTCACCTATATGTCCTTCTACATATTTGTAGTTTTATTTTTCACATTTAAGTCTCTGGCCAGCCTGGAATTTACTTGGGTATGTTTCGAGGGGATTTAAACCAGTCCTTCAAATATATGGCATTAAATTTCCAACATACTTATTTCTTGAATGAGAACAAATAAGAATTTCTGCATCTTTGAAGGAAAGGCATAATATATAAAGTAAATATCATCTTAACTTACTTTCCAAAGACCTGTAGTACTTTTTGCAGAATAGTATTTAATGCAACTGGTGAATGTAGAGCCTACTCACCCTCCTTTACATATAGTATCATCAACTTGAAAACTTTTGCTGACTTTGATGATTACTCCTAGTGAAGATACTGAGCCTTTTTATTAAAAGGAAACTATTCCAGGAGGAGGGCAGGGAACAAATAATAGGGCTAAAGAGAATCTATTGAAAATTTAATCTGGAGAGTATGGCGGAGGAAAGAGGAAATAAGTGACAAGTGAGAGAGCTTTATAAAATCTACCATCGGGGAGTGGAAGCCAGAGTAAATAAAGATTAGCAATTGCCAAAAGGAATGAAATAGAGATGGTGTAAAAGACTAACCCAAGAGTTGGGAACTTGGGACTCTGGTACGAGCTCTTTCACCATGGAACTTCAAATGCCTTCCATTCTCTAGGTCTTGACATCTCCTCCTATAGTATGTGAGTGTGGCAGGGCAGCTGGGATGCAGGGGATGGATAAGATTCGATTCAGTAAACATTTATTGAATTACAATTAGAGTCTAGACACAATGCTAGGTACTTAGCAAATTCTAATTTCTTCTAGCTCGGCTACAGTATGAAGCCCCAGTTTCCAGAAGCTGGCCCTTCTGGAACTTTGTAGCACAAAGACTGGATAGGGTTGTCATGTCTAGGAAGGCAGCTAGGACGGTAGCTAGAGCAAATGTGAGGAAGAATTTGGTGGGGTGAGAAAGAAGCAATCAGTTGGATCAAGTGCTGCAGAGCCTTATAAAACATATAGTAAATAGGGCTTGAGGATCTTCCAGCCACCCATCACCGGTAGATCTAGGTCTGTTTTGAAATCCACATAATGACTACTACTTCTCTGAAAGCTAGATGTTTGGTGCTCTGCTCCCACAGGAGAATTTTATCACTTATTCACTCATTCATTCATGGAGTAAGCAGTGACTTAGGCAGCGTGCCCCTGCGCATTGGCCTTTCACTGAGTGTTAGCATTAGGGCCCTGGATATTTACTTGTTTTAAATGCTATCGTGTTCCCTTTGTCTCCTTGTGGACAAAGTATGCATTTTTAAACTTGCTTCTGGCTGTGAGTCATATCACTGCACATCTCAATGATATCCATGATATCGTATTTACTTCCTTGTCTTTAAGTATCAGTGCTGCTCTCCTCATACTCCATGCTCCTTTTAGGATATTTACATTTGAGACTATATGTTTTTTTACCTCCTTTCTAATTATTTTCTCCTAAGAATT
The DNA here is from genome assembly GCF_902729225.1 of Pteropus medius. Lineage (NCBI taxonomy): Eukaryota > Metazoa > Chordata > Mammalia > Chiroptera > Pteropodidae > Pteropus > Pteropus medius. The sequence goes on from NW_024345483.1 coordinate 1,354,763, forward strand.
GCTGGGCATCTTTGCAATTGTTCTTTTGCTCTGCCATATTCAAAGCCCCCAACGTGCTCATATTTATGGGGCAATTCAAGCTTTCCATCTCTATCCCTTGCTTTATTGCCCTGATAAGAGCAATAAGTCTCCAGGCATTCATACATTAAACTAACATTTATAGAGGGCCCAGCTCACTGTGTGCAAGGCACTGTTCTAAGTATAGTAAATGTGGCAATGAGAAGACTGACAAGGTCCCTGCCCTCATGGAATTTCATTATAGTGAAAAAAACTGATAGTCAGCAAATAATTGAATAACATTAACTTACCACCTCTTTAATAGATTGTCATGGAGGAGAATGAGGTTATCTCTAAATATTCAATATCTAGCCATCATAGAGAAATATAAATTGCCCTCTTTCATACCATCAAATACATATCCATATTTGAGTTTCTCTTCTTATGAGCTTAAAGAAATAATAAAAACAGCACCCATGTCTCTAGTCCTTCAAATGCAGCACAGATTATACTCTGCTCTCTAAAGTTCCTGTCAATGGTGTGGCAATTAAGATGTCATCCAGAAAGAAGTTGTTGGTTCCAGAGCTCATCCAAGCCTTTGTTCAGGAGCACTCTAGAAGGCTGGTCTGAGTGGATTGGCCTCCTTTCCCTTCCCTGGGACACTACAATCATCCCTTCTACCATGACTCAGTCTCCTCCCTGTCTACTCTTGGGCCTTTATAGTGACCTAGCCTCACCTCACCTCACAAACAGTCATCTTCTCAGATGCACAGGCCCCTTTGCCCCTCTTTCTCGGCCTCCCATAAATGCAGCTGTCCACTAGGGCCTTCCTACTCAAAAACTCTGCTCTGATTTCAAGAACTGCAGGCCAGAAGAACAACTTATACCTTTTCCTGGTATCCAAGAGTCCACCTTCCCCACTTCCATGATCCCTCTAGGCTCTCAAGGCCTCAGAGTTATCCCAACCCAGCTTCCCTGCCCAACCATTTGGGGCCCGAAACACACACTTTTCAATTAGCAAAAGGCCAGCTACAAGGCCCTGGCTCCTGCCCTTTCAGTGTTCTCTTCTTTCCAATCCCCCATTCTAGAAATTCCCCTCAGTTCCCTGTCCCCCATTCTCCTGGCAGCTTCCTCTTGTCTCTTTGTTACCTGGCATTGTCTAGCATTGTTCAAGAAAGTTACCTTGTTGTACAGATTTCACCCATTATAAATTTAGACTGCAGAACTTAGGCTGGGTCCTCGCAGCTTCTCCATAATCCTTGTCTTCATTCTGGCCTTACATTCCTTTATTACCTGCATTCTGGACTTGGAACCACCTTGCCTATAGCTATTGTTCCTTGTGCTTCAAGCACACTCTCACTCCTCTTACAGAAACCAAAATCTGAGTGTCTAAGAAGAAAAAGAAAAAAGGTCAGTGGTGGTCAGTGTTGCTGGGTGGTTAAGCAAAATAAACATGAAAATGTCCTTTGAATTTAACGACATGGGGATCATTGGTGATGTTGTCTACAACAACTTCATAGGGTTATGGGGGTGGAAACCTGATCGCACAGGGTTGAGGAGTTAGAAATGAGGCAGTAGAGAATGTGACTGTAGATAACTATTTTGAGAAGTTTGTGAATGGGGAAGAGAGAGCTTGGGAGTTGCTAAAAGGCAGTATGAAGTTTAGGGGAGAGACTTTTAAGATAGGAGAGACTTGAGCATATTTAAATGCTGTTTGAAGGAACCTGGTAAATAGAAAATATAGGAGTACAAAGATAATTCAGTGAGTGAATTCTCAAGGACTAGGACTCTGGGGACGGGTCTCATGATTGGATTAAACAGAAGGGAGTGGAGTGGAGGAGGTGAGTGCTTGTAGGTTTAGTGGCTAGAAATTCTCAAGTGGTGGCATCAATTTTCTCTGTGAAGAAGGAGGCCAGGTCATCTAAAGTGAAAAGAAAGTAGAGGGGAGTGGTTGAGGGCTTGCAAAAGATGGATATTTAAAAAAAATAATTATGAAGAATGGAAGAGCAAAGCACATTGAGAGAGAGAGCAGCAGACCCCCGTTGAGGTCAGTGAATATATAGCAGTATCCATCTGTATATAATGTGGGCTTTCCTCCCAGTATCATTCAGCAGCTTAAAGACAGGCCCAGAGGAAACTTACAGTTGGAGTCATTCAAGTCTAGAATTTTTCAATGTGTTGTTACAGATGGATAATAGAGTAAGGAGGGTAAGAAGGTTGATTAAAGAGTAGGGGAAGTCAGAACTGTTCCTAGGGGGTGAAGGCAAATATTTTTTGTGGGCTCCTATAAACAATTTAATGAAAACATGTACAACAAAAGTCGTGGGCCCTTGAATATCTTCAAAGTACAGTGATTTGTTGCCTAAGATTTAGCACACTAGGGAGAGAAGAAGGACTTCCTTGTTGTCTATTATGCCATCAGTGGGTATGAAGGTTCATATAGGATTCAGGCTCCATCTCTTCCTGTTTAGATCCAGAACCATCTCTTCACGTTCCTTATTGTTCAATACACTGTGCGTGGATAATTTCATATCCCCCATGGAAAGGAAAAGTGGCTGTTATTATTACTCACATGCCATGGCTCTTCAGAACCTGCTGATATTGGAACAATCCAGATGTTGGCTCCCCAGGTCCCTGATACCATTAACTTAATGCTGGCTACACCGTTACTTGTGTCACTGCCGCTATCTACCTGGCCGCCCATTGACACTGGCTTCCAGTTGACTCTCAGACACTGTTACTGTGCTTTGTTGATGATGACCACAAATGCAAGCCTTCCCCAGAGTATGCAGGTTGTTTTCTGGTTATATTCAGCTTACTGTTTGGCATTCTATAGCATAAATGTAGAATAGCACATTTTCCAACCATGTCCTCTCCTGAGCTCCCTAGGAGGTAAGCGCTGCATTCCCAGAATGTAATCTCCTTCCAAGTGGACTCCACCCCTGCATCCCACACACTGCCACCAGAAGGCAGGATAGGCAAGGGGCCCGCTGGCAAAGTGTGAAAATGGAGAGTGGTTCATTCATATAAGAAAAATCTGTCTATCTTACAGCAGGGCTTAAGACCAATCTGGCAGAGCACATCGCCATATTGATTGGGGGCAAAAGAGGATGTGAATTAGAAAGTTCTGTTGGTGGTGCAGAGCAATGGTCTCAAAAGCTCTGAGGAGATAGGCACAGCCACCCCCAGAAGACAGCTTGACAAATGGCACAAAGCCTACAGAAGGGATGCAGTGATCCTCTGAGTGCCAGCAGTGGTTGGTGGGGGTGGATAAATGACACACCACTACTTCCCCCCACTATGAGTGCTGTACACAGGAAGTGGCACCATGGTCTGAATGTGCATATATGGCACAAGCCCAAGGGTTAGTGGTGTACTGTCAGGGCTCCAAGAGCTCAGACCTCTGAACACATCCTGTGTCCACTGTGAGTATCACACAAAATCAGCATATTGGCACCTACTTTTTTCCCAATGTCATGAAAGAAACGTTATGCCAATCAATGGAGGCATCTTCTCACCAGGCCTCCCACCTAGAACCAAGGCCTAGCCATAGGACCTTGAGAAAACCCTACAGGTATGATACCTGGGGCTTCTTGTGGCATCTTTTTATCCCCACATGTGACATATAGAGTCAGAGAGCAGAAACATGGATTGAGGCCCATGAGGGCTCAAGTTCAAGCTCTGAGCACTCTGCCTAGATAGCACTGCTGGCCCTCGCTGGTCCTAGGCACTGGAGGGAGACTTAGAAAACATCGTGAAAATGCTACAAAATATGAAGCTTCCTGAGGCATGGAGCCAGAACAGGGCCCTGCATGCCATGAACTAAGAATAGTACTGGATGAAGTCATGGAGCATGTGGGAGCTAAGTTGGGGAAGTAGGAAGACCAGAGGAGAGATCCAATGAATAAGAAAGCTGAAATATCATTGGTTGGAAGTACCGAGGGAGATGAATAGTCGATATACTAGAAATAAATGAATTAGCAAACTAGGAGTTGAGGAAGTCAGGTAGTAAGCCATTTAAATTTGATTTCAAGGCAGAGCAGATGTGAATGATAATAACTTCCGGAGTCATCACAGCTGTGATGGGGTGGATGAGGGACTGGAGATAAACCAAACTTAGGAAGCTGAGGCCTGGGTGCTAGGTGGATCATTCTCACAGATGCCAAGGTCACTCAAGATGATGGCAATGTGGGATGGAGAGGAACACCAAGAGAGGGGCCATGGCTGTTAGGGTATATGAGGAGATGCTGAGGAGGGCAGCAGGACTTCCAAATTCCATAGCTCCAGGTTAATGGTTCTAAAGAGAAAATAGCATCTTCGATTCAATCATTTAAGAAGCAGTTATGAAGTGCCTAAGAAGTAATATATAAACAAAGTGTTATCATTTTCCTCCCATTCAATTTTGTACTTGTGAAGTGCAGGGAACTAATTAAATTTTGAATGACTAAATAAACTTCGGAGACACTATTGGCACTGGCAATTTAAAAAATGAATAAGATGCAAGCTACTCACAGTTTAGTAGGGGAGAAAAAAGATGAAGGCTCATATTTATTAAAATATTAGCAGTGCATGTTTCCCTACATTATGTCTTTGGAGCCTACCAATCATTCTGTGTTGTAGATAAGGAAGAGATTATTATCTAAATTTTGCATATAGGAAGATCGGCTCAGAAGCATGAAGTGACTTGCCCAAGGCCACAAGAGTTCATAGACATCAGAGGCAGGATTCCAAGTTTTCTCTTTTCCTGCCATTTGCCTAATTGGCATCTCTTTGTCATCATATGAAATACCTCTTTTTCAATGCCGTGAACATCACACTTTTGGGAGGGCTATCTAGATTTGGGTTCCCTCTATAAAGTAATTCCCTTGAATGCTCCCCACAGTCACTTCATTCAGGAGGATTTTAACAGATGAGTACAGCACATCCCATTTGAGAGTATCCATTCAGAAATCTAGAAAACCTAGTAAAACTGCTCTGAACTCTTTTGCTTTGAGTTTCATTTTTATGAGATTTTTTTAATACTAAATTTCTCCAGTTAACCATACACGGTACATTTACCAAAGTGCTATGGACAGAATAGGCATTGAAAGCACAGGCTTTAGAGGTTGCGAAGCAACATATGGTATTTAAAAAAACCCTGCATGTCCATAGGAAAGGTTGACTTTCACTGAACCAAGTATTTAACTCTTGTATTCTCCTGGACCTGCTTTCAAACAGCTCTTTGTTGCTTTACAAAAAGATTGTTTATTCATTAGCCTTTATACTGTACTGATAATAGACTGTGGAATTCCTTAAGTGCTATGTGGCAGGGTGGGAAATGAGTCTGGCAGGCTTTATACTATTAATATCTTACTAATGCAATATCATTCTTGTTTTGCATTCTCCAGTAATTAATATCCTATGAAAGCAATTTATCAATATCTTGGTCTTATATTTCCTGTTTGGTTTAGGTATGAAATCCCTCAAATTTGTAGTTGCCAGTCCAAATGATGAATTTTTTGTAAGTTTCAAAGTTACACTTCAGTGTCACTTTCCAAGTGGATTTACAAAGAATTCTCCAGGGCCAATGAGGGTTTATTCAAATAAGCAGTCTTGACACTCTTTAATAAGGCACTCATGGCTGGCCTGCTGCAGTGGCCTCCTCACTGGACTACTCTTCTCCATTCTTGTCCCTTTGCCACATCCACCAGGTGCACCTTATGAACTACTTCCGAAGGATAACTTTTGAGGGCTGCCCACTGCCTAGAGCAGGGGCCCTAACCCCTAGGCTGCGGATTAGTATGGGTCCCTGGCCTGTTAGAAACCGGGCCGCACAGCAGGAGGTGAGTGGCTAGCGAGCAAAGCTTCATCTGTATCTGCAGCCGCTCCCCAGCGCTAGCATCACCGCTTCAGCTCTGCCTCAGATCATCAAGCATTAGATTCTCATAGGAGCACTGGTCCCTGGGGCTCCTATATATAAGGTTCTTAACCTGGCACATAGGGGTTTCCTCAAACTGATTTGCATCTACTTTCCCACCTTGCCTCATGCCATATCCCCTGTTCTACTTCCTCGGTTTAGTCTCTGACCCTCTGGGAGAATCAAGCCTGAGTTTCCTGGTCTCTGACTAAAAGGCTCCTAGGCTTCTAGTACCTCATTGCCAATACCTCAGCAATGCACTAATTTTTCTCACTCTCCATCCTGAGTAACAATCATTTGAAGGAAGCTTGGCATTTTTTTAGATAATGATGCTAACTACGAAACTTAGAGAAAATAATTCAGACACAAATCCAATAGCAGAGAAGCAGTGGAATTCACAGAAGGCAGTTATCTGATCCTAACTTTAATGACTTGTCTTCAATCTTCTTGTCTGGAAGAGCTTATGAGGATACCCGATGCCCTAGGCCCTTTTCTTTGGGTTGCATGCTAGAAGACAGATGGTAGACCAAAATATGTGACCTTGCAACCTAGAGCAGATTCAGGTTAGGGCAGCTGCCATGTGTGGTGGGAACATCAATCAGTTCTTCTATGAATTTGCACTGAGATCTGCTCCTAAGGTATGTAGTATGTCTCTGGCTCCAGATTACCCTTCACTTTGAATCTACAAGCACCCAGATTCTTGACACTTCTTCTCATATCTAGACTTATGATAGGTCTTATTTAGCTGATTAACCAAAGCCTTTCTTAGTGAATGGGTAGATGAGCACTTGGCTATGGTCCTACTGACTGAGGGAACCACTAGTATATAACAGTAACCAAGCTAAAGAGCTAAAGTTGAGAAGGTCATAAAAAGATATTCCTTCTCTAGGAGGTATATTTAATAACCAAAATTATATTACAAACCTAAAAAATTAGGAAAAATAATAACCTTGGACTCGGAAGCAAGATCTGGTGGGAATTTCAGACTCATCTAATCCAAAGCCTTCATTTTACAGAAAAGGGAAACTGAGGCTCCAGAGTGTGCTTCTTATCTAATATTATTTAACTAGTTGATGGCAAAGCTAGGCCTCATGAAATCTAGGACAATCTCGTCTGCTGAAAATGTGAACGGAAATATTTACCAATGAAATGATATTTTCGGTTGGCTTCAAAACAATCGCAGGCAAGTGGAAGGTGGGCAAAAAGTGAGTTGAGGGTAGAGACAAAGCACGTTTGGCATGCACATTGATCATTGTTAAGGCTGGGTGATGGATGGTACATGCATAATCATTATGTTGTTCTCTTTACTTCTGTACATGTTGGAAATTTTCCACAATAAAAAGTTTTTTAAATGATGGATACTTTTTAAAATAAATCTCCATGGTGTATCTGTGAAGTATCTTGTAAGTAGTAAGTATTCAAATATGGGTGTTAGTCGACTGGGTTGGTGAAGGATACAAAAGAGAAATATATTGTGGAGGTTACAGACTGATAGCCTCTGCAGACAACTGTCTCCTATGAAGCAAAGATTATGCTGCTGCACAACAGCCAGTGACTGCCAATTCTGACATTGCACTTCAGCTCTGAAGTAAAAGAACACCTCATTAGTAGCTGTGGGAAGGACCATAATGACCCCCCCAAACATATCCATCTCTAATCTCTGGAACCTGGGATACTATGGTGTTAGGTCCCTTCCAAGTGGTTTAGGTGAGTTATTTGGGTAATTCCAGTTTTGGGAGGAAATCCAATAAATCATCAGCAAAATTCCACATGCCATCGGGGAAAGAACAACTTTTTTTCTTCCTTCCTGGCCCAGGTTTCTGGAAGCAACTCTCTCCTTTCTGCGTACATCCAGCAGGAATGCATTTGGATGGAGAGTGTCCCAGGGTAGGCCCTCACTCATCATCACTCCCTCCCTGGGACACTTGCAACAGTGCCCTTGCTGGGCTCCCCGACCCCAAGCTGATATCTCCTCCCTTCTGTGTCATGGCAAACACTCCCACCTGACCCAAGTTCTGATGGTGGCTCTCTCCTGGGCCACACAGCCTCCCATGGCTTCTCATCAATTACCTAGAACAGAAAGTTCAAGGTCCACATTACTGAGCCTGGCATTGAAGTCTCCCAGTGACTTGGCCCTGTCCTCTGTAGCTCTAATGTTCATTCCCTTCCCACAAGCACCCTATGTTCTTGTTCAGTGTTTCTCAAAATGTGATCCTGGGTTTACAGGCTTCTTACTGAATCAGAATTGCTCAAAGTGAAACCTGGAAATCAGTATCCTGGGTGATTCTTTAAATCAGTATCCTGGGTGATTCTTACATATGCTAGAGTTAGTGAACTGCTCCTCTAAACCACTTGCTTCTCCAATCTCTACTACGAACATTTAAGTTCATGATACTCCAATCCTTAGCCTGGACTGATGGATAAGCCACTAAACCTGCTCATTGCCCACTAAAGTTGGAGAACCACTGGTCACTTTGTAAATAATCTAAAGAAAACTTTCAAGGAGAAATTGAAGTATAATTTGAAAGAAAACAATAAACATGATTACTTTCTAATGCCTTGGAACAAGGGCTGAGTAATGGCCAGGACCACAAAGAAAGTGGTGTTTGTAAAACTATTTTTTAGAAATGAGAGAAGAGTATTAGTAACTAAAAGGCATTGGCACTACAAAATGCTGCTAGCAGGATGATTGTGCTGTGAAATCTGGCCAGACCAGGAGAGGAAAGCCCTGGAGAAAGAGCCAACTTCTCATGGGTAGATTGGGCTTGAGAAATTGCATATCTGCTACTGTAACTCAGCCCTGTGAGTAACAAATGTGTCTGTTCACCACTGTGTTTTCAGTGCCAACTTAGAATCTGACACATGGTAGGTGCTCATGGTAGGTGACACATGGTGGGTGAGTGAATGAATGAATGATTTCCCAAAGACAAAATGGGAAAGGCATTTTTTTTCTGTTGGATAAAGTGAAAGCTTTTTATCAGTGATGAATTATCTTATTTTCTTCTAAGCCATTTAATGCAAATAAAAAAGGCTACATTTTATACGGTCTCTCTAGAAAGCTTTGGCTTAAGGGATTGCAAAATTAGAAACCAAGAGAGAAAAAATGTGTCATCACATTACTGTGGTTTGACTCCCTTTCCTAGAAAGAGAGTATACAAAGTAGTGCTGTTCTAAGGAAATTGGAATTTTAGAGAAGAGGGTGATTTGGGATTTTCACTAACAACTACTTTAGGAGGTGATCATTCACTCAAAAAAAAAAAAAAGAACTTTTTGCATCCACGAAGTTATTTGACAAACAATTATGGATGTCCACTGTTGTGGGTCATGTTCCCCAGAAAAGGCATGTTGAAGTCCAAACCCTTGGTACCTCAGAATGTAACCTTAGTTGGAAATATGGTCTTTATAAAGATAATCAAGTTGAAATAAGGTTATTTGACTGGTGTCCTTATAAAAAGGGGCAATTTAGACACAGACACCTACAGGAAGAAGATAGTATAAAGACATAGGGAGAGGACAGCCATCTGCAGGTCAAGGAACATCTGAGGCTACCAGAGATAAGAAAGAGGCATGGAACAGATTCTCCCCGACAGTCTTCAGAAGGAACCAACTTTGTCAAAACCTTAATTTTGAACTTCTAGCCTCCAGAACTGTGAGACAATAAATATTTGTTGTTTAATCCATCAAGTGCAGCTTTTGGATCAAAAACTATATGAGTAGTAAAAGCAAAATATTTTCTTCTTATGTAACAGGAATGAATGTGTCCTCAGAGGAGGAATAGTACAAACGCAGCTCCTTAAACTGAAATTGTTGAGGCACTAAGTCCATAGGAAATTTGAGGAACTATTGGCATCCTGTCTTGGGCCTTAGACCCTAGTTTCCATACTGTTCTATGCCTGGCCTCCTTTAGATATTCCTAATTTCTTTGATGGTTTCTACCTCAGTTGCTTTTCAACCAAGAGGTCATATTTCATTGGTCATATCTAAAGACATTTGGAGAGTCTCAAGGGGGAAGTTTGCCCTAACTCTGAGGGGTTGATGCCTTGTTCTATGCTTGTTTCCATAGACTCTACATCCATTAAGCAGAATGAGGATAAATAGAGACAAGTCTGACCTTGTGATCTAGACACTGAGTTTTAAGACTGAAATAACCAGAGAAGTGTGTCCCAAAAATATATCCTGAGTCTTTAAACATTAACTCTCAGTTTATTTGCTAGAGTTATTTAACAATGATTTTCTTTTCAAGAAATACCTTTTTTCTTTTAGTAGTAGAATGCTGTCATACGTAGATATAATAATTATATAAAATTAAATTACATATAATAATTAAATTATATAATTACATTTATATAATAAAATATATAATTTAAAATTTTACTAATATAAATAATGTGTAGGACACAATTCACAAATAATAACATAATATACAATACTCTTTTTTTTGTAAATTCCAAATGTCCAATTGATTCTCCCAGAATCCTTTCATTGATTTTTGCCAAGCCCTTGTATCTGTAGCCAATCTATGGCTGCAATCATAGTCAACCACAATTTGACAAATGTAACTGCATCCCAATCTGTTCTTTCTCAATAAATTTATTGTCATTAAATCTGATATATGATTGCAAAAAAAAATCTATATTTCACTTTGTACAAATAATGTTCATTAAACTGAAACATCTTTTAGTTTCGGCGTTATGTTTAGCAGAAATTCACTTGTTTATCAATGATGTGAGTGACTTTTTGCTGAATCAGATGAGTTTTCAAATACTGGAAGAATATTTTCTTAATTTTTTGTGCTATTCACATATGTTATGGCTACAGATGTTCACCATCACTTTCTATAGTCTTGACAATAAATCAAGCCCTGATTTATATTGTTTTCAAATTCCCATGATGTAAATACTCTCACTATGGCTGATTTTAAACTTCCAACAGGATGTCGCTGAATGTAAAGTTGGGAAGAGATGTGCAGTGGCACACCAATGTATAGAATTTCCATCATACAGATACAATAGAAGTAAATAACATCAAAACCATACATAATAATAAAATGTAAAATAAATAGACTATGATGACTTTAGAATATCCATTCCCTTTGATTTTAATATTTTGAGGGTTATCAAATGAGAGAGGTATGGGGGAGGTTTGTGAAAATGGGCAAAGGGATTAAGAAATACAAATAGGTAGTTACAAAATAGTCATGGTGATATAAAGTATAGCATAAGGAATATAGTCAATAATATTGTAATAAATATTTATGAGGCAGACGGGTACTAGATTTATTGGGATGATCACTTTGTGAGTTATATAGATCTCTAATCACTATGCTGTATGCCTGAAACTAATATACTATTGTATGCCAATTATACTTAAAAAATAAAAAAATATTTAATAAGTAATTTCCATATTAAATGAAATATATATATATATATATATATGCAAAAGTAGATAGAATTTGACAGTCAGATTTGACAGTCACCAATATTTTACAAACTTATTTCATAAATTCCCTGTCCATTTTAAAGCCGAGGTGATCTTCTGGGGAACACTGCAGCATAGAGCAGCAAGGGAACTTGATCCATCTTTTGGGATCAGGACAGCTATCTGGGAGTTTAACAGCTATAAATGCAGGTAGTGGCTGTTGAGATGAACGAGGATACATGGCCAGTGGCCAAGGGGAATGGCAAGAGAAGATAGAAGTCTAGGCAAGTATTTGGCCCCAAGTGCAAGATGAAGTACTGGGATGTCTCAGCAGTGGGGAAGGGGTCTCAGAGTTAAAGCATCTTATGGAGGGGTGCTCCTTAGGAAAGCTGGCAGATGGATTTCATTGCTTAGTAGGGCCCCAGCCCTCAGTTTGAGAAAGTTAAGTCTAACATAGAACAGATCACCTTTAATAGAAGCAGAGTTGTAAAATCCAATATGTGCCCTAAAGCAACTATTTTCAGATTTGAGTCTACAGTAAAATCACTTGAGGACCTTCCTAACACAGATTCCTGGGCTGTACCTCAGGAATCTTCTGCTTCTGTAGGCCTAAAAGGGGCCCAGGAGTCTTTGCATTGAACCAGTGATCCAGGACATTCTGGGGCAAGTAGTCCCAGGACCACCCTTTGAGAAAATTTGCTTTAAATCTCAAAAGAGAGGAGGGCCTTCCTTCCCTTCAGTCATCACTCTCCTTATTATATAATTGATTTCAATTTTTCTCATACCATGATAGGAAAAAGTGTCTTTCACTTAACATGACTGATGAAAGAATGAATATGACCTACTTTATAAATTAAAAGGCTAAAAGATATCTAAATTTTACCGAGCATGTATTTTGTCCCAAGCACACTATACATATTGCTTTACATAAATTGGTTCCCAAGTCAACAGTTTATTATTGGGAAGCAGCTGTGAGACAGTAACAGGAGCCCACATTTATTGAGTACTTCTTTGTCAGTACATAACAAGCATTAACTCAATTTCTCTGACAATCCTCTGAGTAGATGATGATGATGATGATGATGATTATAGTTTTACAGAGAAAAAATCCTCTCATCTAAGGTCACACAGGGAATAAGTGGTAAAGCTGGGATTAAAACCAGGCATTCTGGCTCCAGAGATCATGCTTGACAGCCAGGCTACACTGCCAAGCAGTAGCTGGTTGATGGTCAGATGTCCTAGATTCTGGTGGTCCTTTATCTTGTTTGTGATCAGTAACAGCATCTCTTCAAAGAATGGCTTCTGTATGCAGGTCTCTGAATTTGCCTGGACTAATTTTTTTTTTTTATCGTGGTAAAATACACATTAAAAAGTAACCATCTTAACCATTTTTTAGTGTCCAATTCAGTGGCATTAAGTACATACACATTGCTGGGCAACCATCATCTCCATCCATCTCCAGAACTCTTTTCATCTTCCCTAACTGAAATCTGTACCTCTTGTCCAGACTAATGTTGACTACTGAATAAGATAGACCACTCTCCAGTTGATTTCAGCCAATTATTGCAGGGCAGGTACAATGGAAATCCCCTTTCACGCCTATATTTCTCTTTACTTGGGGGAAAAGTGTGGTTTGCTTAAATAACGTTTCTCTATCATATTTATCTTGTTTTTCACTTTCACAATGCTACTTTTTCTCTTCCTAATTCACCTTCACAACAGTACATCTTGAAACTCGAATCTCACAGGTCCTAGAATATGCAAACAGCGTGAGAAACCCAGCCTCCACTTCTGGTTCTCCTCCCTGTTCCCCTTTTAAAGAGCCCCCAGATCCTTTGGCCTACCCAACAATACACTGTCTTCTTTGTATTCAGCTTTGTCTTTATATTGAAATGACATCCCTTTTCTCTTCTCTCAGGGCCCCAGGGGCTATCTCTCTGGCCTTCTGCATTATTAGCCCACTTGTACAGGTCTCAACACTAAGTTGTGATTTTTGTTTGTGTCATTTTAATGAGTCCTTTGAGGCTTCCTTTGAACTCCTTGCACCCTCCCTCCCTCTCCTCCACTTCTTTTGCTTTCCTCTATCTCAAGCTGGGAGTGACCTTCCTATTCCAATTCCATCTAGGCTGAGTCTGCTGAGCTCATTCTCCTTGCTCTTTCCCTTCAGTGGATCCTGGAAGTCCTTTCTACTTCTGCCACTCCCCTCTATCTTATCCTTTCCTGCCCAGTGGATTCCTGCATAGCAGTCTTTTTGAGGAGACAAGGCTCCTGCCTTCTTTTCCATTGTCTTTGACCCAGTTATCATTTCCTGGGACTCCTCTGCCCTCCCCAGCTCCTTTTCCAGTTGAGTTCTGTTTCTTTCCTGGTGAAATTGACATGCGGCCTCTTCTTTGTTTGTTTTCCCCTTCTCAGAGATTCCTGGGCCACTCTGTTCTTCCCTTTCTCCTTTCTGTCTGGAATTCAAAGCTGGCCTTGTGGTCCTGCCTCTCTCCCAAAACAAAGCTTATGTCCAATGGCCTTTTGCCAAGGGCACAGCTGAATCACCAAAACCCCTTGTCCCACCACTGATTTCTTGTGCAACGCCCATGACCTGTCTTTGGGTCTTCTGAACCTCTGCACTGAAAACAATTTCCAAACCAAAATTGGAACAATGGCAGCCTTTTTTTCTGACTTAGGCTTTGCAATTCTGAAGTGTCCCCCAATGCGAAAGAGACTTAAGTCCCACTGTGTTCTCATAATGTGTTCCATTTGTATGTTCTGAGAAATAAACCCCAAAGAAGTAGCGCTCCTTCTCCAGACCCAATTCTTTCCTGATTAAAGCTGGAGAGCCCCCACTTCCCTCTTCAGCCCTTTGGGTCACACTTGCATGCTTAGGTCAGCTCCCAGAGCTGTCTGCTTCTTGTCCTGCAACTGTGACTATGGCTACAATAGCTTCCTAATCAGGTCAGGGTTGTATTCCTGCAGAGCATGAACAGATTCCCTACCTATTGCCTGCCAAGTGGAATCATTCAACAACCACTCTGGCCACCTTTCTTCTGTTATGGTCTCTGCCACAAGTCATGTTTCTCTGCTCATCTGAAGCTCCCATCAAACCTCTTACACTTCAGGATGTGAATTTCTGTTAATTGGTATTGTGGGTCAGTTACAATCAAATTAATAAGCAAGGTCTTCATCATATTGTCTCTGGCTGAACAGCTGCTGTTGTTCTCCAAACAAATCATCCCCTGCAGGGGTCTCTAGTTTGTCTTTCCCATCCTGAGGAAATTGGAGAGATGCTTCTCACTTCCCCTTGCCTTTCCCACTTCTCAATGCCTTTAGTCAGGGCACTGCAGATACAACCTTCTTTTCTTCTATGCTTCATCCTCAAAATTCTTCACATTTATTTCCCTCCTTCTGATCTGCTCCAGTTCTTGGGTTTTGCCTTGTCTTACTTCTTCTAAAGCGTTCTTGCTTACAGCTGGCTCCAAAGCAGATTTTGTAGTCGAGTTTCCTTCTCCACTATGATTTATGCCTACTCTGTCTGTCATCCTCTTCTACCTCTGGGTCTGGCAGCCTAAACTACTACTTCTTCAGAGAAATTACATTCCTTGTCATAGTGGCCAGGTTGTATTGTTGCCCACATTTACCACTTACCTAAAATTGACACTTGTTCTAACCTTCCAGTGACCCTTTAGGTAAATAGGGCAGAAATCAGGTACCATCTCAATTTTTCATTTGAGAAAGGTGAACCCCAGAGAGAATTCATGATTGGCCCAAAGTCCCTTGGCGAGTTGGTGTTAGGGGCAAGACTACGTCTCAGGCTTCCTGGCTCTTAGCTAGGTATTCTGTCTAGTCGATGCTGCCACAATGCATTAGCCAAATAATTTCTGACTTATACCAATGATCCATGAATAACTCTCATTTCCCAGAGCATACTTGCCACTGAGAAATTGAGGGTCTGGTTATAGTTAAGAGTCTTTAACTGACTTGAGCTCCCACCGTTTCTGAGCTTTTAATAACAGACTTTTTGATAACAGATATATGATGTGTATGAACTAAGCACCCTACCCATGTTCTGTACCCCCTTGACAGTAAGTTCTGTGAGCAGAAAAGGGACCTTCCATCCAATTTGTTGGTTTATCACATTTCTTCCCTTTGCAAAGATTGTTAACTTTCTGTTCAAAACATCTTTGTTTTCTCCCTCTTTCTTTCTCTCTGCGTGTCTCTTTCTAATATATCCTTAGCCCTGTCGTTAATTTGCAGTATGGCTCTGACATAATCATTCCCCCTCTTTGTCCCTCATTAATAAAATAATGTCATCTATTCTATCTGGACAGGTACAAACACCAGAGCAGAGGTTTGAGGAACAGCAAACCTAGATGGATTGAGAGAGAGGAATCCAAATTTTATCAAAGGGCACACAATAAGACCTGAATGAATGGAGTGACATACCTGGTTCCTGGGCAAAAAGACTTAATATCACCAAGATGCAGATATTTTGCAAATGAATATAAAAATGGGATTCTAATAAAAAGATTAGTGGTGATTTTTTGAATTTTACAAAATGATTCTGATTCCTTCTGGGATATTTAATGTAATTATAAATAAGATATTTTTGAAAAAGAACAATAAGAGAGGACATATGTACTAAATATCAAAATCTATTATAAAGTCTCAGCAATTAAAACAGCATGATACCAGCAAAGAAATAATCCAGTAGATCAATGAAATAAAATAAGCTTTCTAGAAACAGACATGTGTGTATGTGTGTGTGTGTATATATATATATGTCAATAAATGTAATATGTGATAAAAATCAATATTTCAAATCAGTGGGAAAAGTAAGGTTTATTCAAAAAATAAAGTGCATGCACAGATCATTATTAGTTGAAATAAAATAAATATACATTATATAAAAATATTTAGGTGAGTTAAAATCAATATGTAATTACCATGTTGTACACCTGAAACTAATATAATATTGTATGCCAATTATATTTGGAATAAATAAATAAATGAAATGTAAGTAGGTAAAAATTCAATATGTAAAAGCTATAAAGTTTTAGAAGAAAATACAAAATAATATTTTTCTTATCCTGAAGTAAAAGATTCAAACCCAGAAGCCATAAAGTAAAATATCGACAATATGACTACATAAAAGATTTAAAAGTATAAGGTAAAATACAAATAAACAAAGTCAAAGGACAAGCAATAGAATAGGAAAATTATTTGCAACATATCTAACAAAAGATTAATAGTTTTTCTAGGTAAAAAAATCGTACAAACAGCTCAATCAAAAAAATGGATGAAGAATACCAAGTCATTTAAAGATTCTTAAAAATAATATAAATAGCCAATAAATATACAAAACATGTTCGGCTTCATCAAATAATAATATAACAATTAAAATTACATACCATTTTCCCAATCAGATTAATAAGCATTAAAAATGTTGGTACTATCAAGTATTGGTGTGAAAGGGACTGGATATTCATGGACTGTTAGAGCATATAAATATAAATGCACATCAACTGAAACAGTAAATAGAGAGGCAGATTTTTAAGGCTAGAGGTGATGACAAACTTGGTTTTAAACATCTGGAGTTGAAATGTGTGTATATATATATATATGTGTGTGTATATATATTTAGGGATATACATACATGTATATGTGTGTGTGTGTGTGTGTGTGTGTGCAGGTGTATGGGAAACTAGGTAGTGTCTACTAAAATTTTACATCTATATGCTCCAAAACACCAAAACTGCATTTCCAGGAATGCATAATTCATTCTATAAAAATATTATCACAAATATATAATAAAAGTATCTGTATGATGATGTTTATTTCAGCCTGTTTTTAATAGTAAAAAGGGGGGAGAACAATCTAAGTGTCTATTAATAGAGAATGCTTCAATTTATTACATACAATACATCCATAAAAGCAGAGCATAAGAGTGTCCTGTAAAGACATCCTGATATCTTGTTAGATGAAAGAATAAATTGTGTCTAACATGATTGCAATTTTATTTTTAAAAAGAATATATTTATGTCTAGTTACGTATAACCGTATCCTTATAAGCATAGGACAAAGTCAAGAGTCTTATGCACCCCTTTGGGGTGAGTGCAGGGGCTAAAGTAGGTACTTTTATTTTTCACTTTATATTATTCCCTCAAAAGATGGCAGAATGAAGGCAATGCTTATATATTTTCTGTGTGATTTAAAAGTGCAAATAAATCATTAAAGGGGTTAAAATAATTAATGTGAATTAAAAGTCAATAATTTTATTCATTCATTTAATCGACATTTAAGCACCTACTTGGTTACCAGGCACTATGCAAGGTGTTGGGAATACATTGGTAACTAATCCTTGGTGCCTGCCATTAAGGAGGTTAAATATGCACAGCTGTGCATGAAGGGAGAGATGGCGAGAGAGAAAGAGAAAGAGAAAAAAGTGATCAATGACAATCCTACTGGGAGAGTGGTGACATCATCAACTGAAACAGTAAATAGAGAGGCAGATTTTTAAGGCTAGAGGTGATGACAAACTTGGTTTTAAACATCTGGAGTTGAAATGTGCTTGTAGGATATCCAGGTGGAATTATCCAAAAGACTGATAGGCAGCTCTGGGGTTTGAAGGGAGAGACTAGGGATAAAGATAGGCATCTGAGAGTACTCTGTTTGAGGTAATAATGGAACTCATGAGAATGCACAAATCATCTAATAAGAGTGCAAATAGCGAGAGAGCCCCACTTGAGAACCCAATCTTAAAAAGGCACACAGAGAAAGAGAAACCAGCCCTGACCTGCATGGAGACCTGCAATGACTCTTCCATACTCAGGAACAGAGATGTTGTTAGTGACACTGATGAAGTAGGTCCAGGAGTAGAATCCAGATTTTGATGTATTAGGAGTGAAAGGGAGATGAGTTTGTGGAGTACTCTTGTGAAAAGTTTAGATGGAAATGGAAGGAAAGAAATCTCAGACAGATAGTTAGAAGAGGATGAAGTGTCAAGAGTTTATGTTTGTTTGGGTTTTTTCATTTGTTTTTTAAAATTTGACTATCTGGAGAAGAGAGTAACCTTGATTCCTATTGTGTATCCTGTTGTTGTTTTTTTTTTTTCCACTTTCTATAGTGTGAGCATTTCTTCATATCCGTACTGTTTTAAAACGTTATTTTTTGAATTTTATATAGCATTCATATAGCAATATGAATTATTAACTAATCATATACTTAACTAACATTTTGAACTAAATGGCAATCGATGAACATTTACATTGCTCCCAATTTGAGGCTATTATGAGTAACATCTCTATATATAAATTTTTGAGCTTATCTTAGGATGTATGCCAAAGAAAGTGAAATTCCTGGGCCAAAGTCTATGAAACATTTTAAGGCTCTTGATACATGCTGCCGCTGCCTTCTAGCAGGGTAGGTAAATACCCTTCTCATATCTCTGCCACAACTGGGTGTTGGCAATGAAAAAAAGCTTCTCATTTGATAGACAATAATTATAGTATTATTTAATTTGTGGGTTTTTACTACCAATAAGATTTTCATGTTTATTGGCCTTTTGTATTTTTTTTCGTTGTGAATTGTCTGTTCATGTCTGTTGCCTATGTTTCTATTGAGTTTATCTTTTCCTTATTGAGTTGTCAGAATACTTGATATATATATTGGAAATATTGTTCTATTGTTTGTTTTTTAATCTTATTTTTGTTGATTTTCTTGACTCGTAATCTTTCTTTTTTATAATCATTTATTGTACTTTCTCTTTACGATTCCTTCCTTTGCTTTAATGCTGAAAATGTTTTATTTACCCCTAAATCACATTATCATTCACCATTTTCTCCTTCATTCTTTACCTTTTTTTGTATATAGAACTTTTTTACCTTTTTTAATTTTTAAATTAAAAGTCTATTTCATGCTTATTCTAAAATACACACAGATTCTATGGGTTGTTTTGTCTTGTT
Organism: Pteropus medius; assembly: GCF_902729225.1. Lineage (NCBI taxonomy): Eukaryota > Metazoa > Chordata > Mammalia > Chiroptera > Pteropodidae > Pteropus > Pteropus medius. The sequence goes on from NW_024345483.1 coordinate 1,374,023, forward strand.
TTTATGAACATTTGTCAAAATGTCATTGCAATATGTCACACAAGATGAAAGGCCTCCAATAAAGTAATCGATTGTTTTTAATTAGGACATTTTATATAGAGTTTTCTCCAAAGAGACCTTACTAGACATGTTATTTTGCTGACTGGATTTTTTAGCCCAACATCTTAAGTCTAGCCTTCCATATACACATAACTATCTATCTCATTTTTAAATGGTCACACATAAAACTTTTTAAACAATTAGAATGTGTTTAATAGTATCCTGTTAGGTCTATCTTTAATAAGAAATTTTTATACCAAATAGTTAACCAATTATCCCAGGGCCATTCATGGAATAAGTAATTCTTTTCCACACCAAAAATGATATCTTTGATGCATAATAAATTGTTAAATACTTGTTTCTACACTTTTTATTTTGTTGCATTAATTTATGTCTATCTCTTACAGTGATACTATAGTTTTGTCATATTTTTTACAATACCTTTAAATGTCTAGTAGCATAGGTAGTAGAAGGAGGGAGAGATTAAGAAGAAAATAAAATCTGCACCCTAGGCACAATTCGGCAAACTTCAGGCTATCTCAGCTATCCAATAATATCAGCTCAGCTACTTTTAACTGGGTAGGATTTTGTTTGCTGTTTGTCTGTTTTGTTTGGTTTGGTGTTTTTGACTTGTTTTAATCCAAAGGACTTCTTGATAGGACTTAAAGGCAAAGATCTATGCTTACGCATTCTCCAAATGTCAGCTCTGTCAGGACTGAGAAGACATGCTGACTGGCTCCTCACTGCCAAGGCTCTAAAGCTGACTCGAGGAAAGTAGTGACTTTTCTTGCATGAGCATGAATTAACTACAACTATTGAGTTTTACTGTATTAGGGAAGGCAGTAGTGATGGGGGGAAATTGATGGACACTTGCTCATGTCCAACACTCAACCACACAATGTGTTCGAGAAGGCACCAGTGTAGCTTTCAAGGACTTCAGATCAAAGAAGTCTAAACTAGGTTTTGAAAAACCTCCCCCAAAATTTCACTTCCCACAAATTCAAATCAGGGCTCTTCTCTTCTCAATATGCCAAATCAACATCATGCTTCCCAGGCTCCCCATCATTATTAGTTTATAAAGATTCATTGATATTCAATTAAGTAGTTCTAATGTTCTCAGTGCAGCCCGAGACAGCACTTTATAAAAGAATACATCTGCCCTCTGGAGACAGCTGGGGAAGCCAATTAGTCGGGGTAAATTTGCATATCAATCCAGCTGTGGAATGAAGTCAGCCTTGTTCCCCAGTCACAATGTGAAGAGCAAAGGGAGGAATCCAAGTGCTCCCTTGTCCTTTATTCTCTCACCTCAAGTGAGCCACAGCTTTCATTAAGAGGCTGTGAATAGTGGGAGAGAAAACCCATAAATGCTTCCATTCCCTGCCAAATATGCACTATCACTTAGAAGCAATTATTAATGGGGAATGTTTAATGCCTTCTCAAAGGTTGGTACTAATTCACATAAATATTGTAACACTTCAGAAAGGAGTTTCGTTTCAGTAGTTGAAAAATTGGGTAGTAATTCTATAGTCAAGTTAAACTTCAACATAATGAGGTTCAATTTTCTAATGATTCCTTTACATAGCAAGTATTCAATTTAATTTGACAAACATTTAATGAGTCACTACTATGCTAAGGTCCCGTGCAAAGTGCTAGAATGTGAGGAACCACTTAGAAAAGGCACAAACAGCAAGTTTAAATTATCATGAATTCATAAACTATGGAGCTGGAAGGGTTCCTAAGCTCACTGAGCCAAATCCTAGATACTGTCTCAAGTTCTGCCACTAGAAGCCTCCTAAGACAGCTTTTCAGATCTCAGATTCTCCCCTGGTTTCCCCCTTTCCAAGCTAAACTGAAACACTCCCACATTTTGCACAGCTCTGGCAGTCCTCCACACCAGTACTGGCTCTCTGCTGAACACGGCGAAGTTTGTCCTTTACCCCTTTAGAAGCGTATGTCCCACAACCATACACAATACCTGAGAACTGGTCTGGTAGATCACAGCAGGGTAGGACACTCAAATCCCTCTTTCTAGACAACATACCAATTAACACAATTTAAGATTACCTTTTAGTAGCTGCAGCACACTGCTAAGTCACACCGAATTTTCAATGAAAATCCCCAAATCAGCAGTATGTTATAAGAGAAAGCATGCAGGCTTGTGAATCAGCCTCATCCAACTTTGAGTCGCACCTGCAACTTTAATTGTAACCATGTGCAAGTTAATTAACCCATTTGTCCACATTAATCTTTATTTAGCCTCCTTTGAAAAGGATCATTAGACATTAATAATAGCATTTCTCAGAGCAAGGTGAGTTCAGGTAGATTGTTAGATACATTTAACACATTTTTTTCTATTAATTTATTTTGGTTGACTTGAGACTTAGGATATAAGGAGTTTGTTTAATGAAACAGTGATAAACTTTAGGAATGTTGGTCATTATATTTTTATACAAGGGTTCATCCTAGGCACACAAGAAGGAAGGAAAGACAACAGCTTTGTTGATTGGGCTGTGTTAATGCTGGAGTAGGCCTTGGACCACGTACTTTTACTAGCATTATCTCATTTAATCTTCTGAGGAAACCTGTTATCCTCATTTCATAGATGGAGAACCTGAGAGAGAGTTTCACTGATGTCTTGAACACAAGGGCAAAGACAATTTCAAGAACGAAATGGTCTTTCACTTAAATTTAAACATTTAATTTTTTTCTTCTTTCATCAATATTATTGATATATAACTTACATACAATAAAATGTATCACTCCTTTTTAAGTGTACAGTTTGATGAGGTTTTACAAAAATATATACTGATGTAATTACCACCATAATTAATATATACAATATTTCCATCACTCCTAAATATCCCTTCAAATATCCACTGCAGTCAATCTGCCTATATGTACCTCCCCAGGCAAGGTTGTTATGATTTCTTTCATCATAAATTAAACTTACCTGCTTTAGAGTTTCACATAAACAGAATCATGGTATGCACTTTTCATGTCTGATTTCTGTCACTCAAAAAAATGTTTTGGAGATTTATTCATAATATATGTATATCAGTAGCACATTTCTTTTTAATGCCGAGTAGTATTCCATTGTAAGAATATACCAGTTTTTTTTTAATATCAGTTTATGTCATTGTATGTTTGTCTTCAGGGTGTTTTTAAATTAAATTTATTGGGTGATATTGCTTAATAAAATTATATGGGTTTCAAGTGTACCATTCCATAATACATCATCTGTATATTGCAATGTGTGTTCACCCCAAAGTCAAATCTCCTTTCATCACCATATATTTGACCCCCTTTCCCCTTATCTACCTTCCTCCAACTCCATTTCCTTCTGGTAACCACTAAACTGTTGTCCATGTCTATGAGTTTTTGTCTTGTTCATTTGTTGCTTTTAGGTTTATATCCCACATATGAGTGAAATCATATGGTTCTCAACTTTTTCTGTCTGACTTATTTCACTTAGCATGATAATCTCAAGATCCATTCGTGTTGTTGAAATGGCAGTATTTCATCTGTTCTTATGACTGAGTGATATTCCATTGTATATATGTACCACATCTTCCTTTCCCAATCATCTATCAAAAGACACTTAAGTTGTTTTCATGTCTTGATCATCATGAATAATGCTTCAATGAACATCAAGGTGCATATATCTTTATGAATAAATTTAAAACTTTTTTGACATCCTCTGTAATTCCATGACTATTGAGAGTGACAAGCTTCATACAACAAAGCTGGAAAAATCCATTATAAACAGGAAACTATAAGTCACAGGTGAGTTGGAGAATATCCCTGAGAGAACTTGAGGAAAGAAATATTATTTCTCGTGTTCCAAAAGCATCAATCAAAGTTGGGAACTCAGCAGGAGTTCCACATAAGAGCTGATGACCAGTGGTCAAGAGCAAAGGTTTTCAAATAAAGACTGGGAGAGGCTGCAATTTTGTCCCCCTGGGGACATCTGGCAAGTCAAGAGACATGTTTAGTGGTTACAATTTGGGAAGTGTGCTACTGGCATTTAGTGGGTAGAGGCTAGGGATGTTACTAAACATCCTACAGTTCACAGGGCAGCCCTCCACCACACACGCAAAAATCATGCAGTCCAAAATAGCAATAGTGCCGAGGTTGAGAAATCCTGTTCTAGAGGGAAGATTGTTTGCTCAGCAAATCTTTAGTAAGTAACTTACTGTGAATCTCAACTTGTCACTTACTAGCAGGGTACCCTGGGCAGATCCCTAAGCCAATTTTCAGCATCTGTAAAATAGAGGAGATGGTAGCAGTAGCTATGTTACACGGTAACTGCTCAGTAAATGGTCGCCATTCTCTCCCCCTTCAGCAGTGATGCTTATCAGGTCCATGACTTTGGGAAAGTTACTTAAACTTTCTGAGCCTTCATTTCCTTATTTGTAAAACAGTTGTATAAAGAGCAATGGAGGTTAATAGGAGACGGCTCTTGAGCTGGCCTTGAGATAGGCAGGTTTTCACCATCATGAGATGAAGCGAGAAAGTGCCAAGATGCAAGAAATTATTTTCATGTCACCGAGGGCTTGGGGGAAGACAAAGTTATTTTTCTGGCAGTTTTGATCTTACTTCCACTCCCTTCTGGATCCCTCCACTCTACAATGATCTGGTGGTCAAGGAGTGTGACAAGGAGCAGGTATGACAGTGTTCTGATGGTTGAGTTGTCCCAGTCGAACAGGAATTTAGTTGGGGGAAAGCTGTGAAAAGTCACTTGTATGTAAAAATCCCTGCCTAAAATATGGGACTGCTTATAGCAAGGACAACAGATCCTAAAGTACTGCATGGCATCAGGATGGCAAGCAAGTTCAATCACTAAATATTATGAAGTCTTTATTATGTGCTAGTCACCAGGCTAATCAAAATGGTAAACAAAGGGAAGAGATGGGGGAGGAATTAATACTCACTGAGTGCTGATCATGTCTCAGATATTAGGATAGGGATTCTGTTATTTTATTTGGTCCTCGCAATTCCCTATGAAGTGGGAATTACTGTGTGTATGACTATATCCGATAATTCAGGTGAAAAAATAGTGTTAGTGAAGTCCCTTAAATTCACACTAATTCTATAACTCTGGATTAAGATATGCTCTACCCAGTCATTCTCTCTGCTCTCAAACCATTATGATTACAGATGTGACCCTGAGCAAGTCCTTTCCTCTCTCTGGGCCTCAGTTTTCACATGTGGTAAGTGATGTTTTTGGACTAATCATTTTAAAATTTTCTCTATCTCTGACTTTTTCTGACTACTTAAGCTGAGTTAAAAGAAAAATCTCTGGCATTCGTATTCTTTCAGCAAGTTAGTTGTCCGGTAGTTGTTCTGACAGAATTTCTCCTTTCAACTTGGCGAACTGGTTAATTTGCAAGTGAAAAGTGCTTTCTCCAAGGTGAAATGGAAAACCAGGAAATCTGTCAATTAGCTAATGGCAATGAGAATAAGCATAGGAATCTGGAAGCCTTTAATGCAGGCATGCTTGTATGGTGAATGGAGATGGATTTTAATGGCAAGATTAGACAATTAGACTGCTTCTTCTAACTCTTTACCAAAATATATCAGTTTATATTTTTTAAATTTTATTAAATTTATTGCTGTCACATGAGTTAATAAAATTATATAGGTTTCCAGTATACAATTCTAAAATACAACATCTGTATATTGAATTGTCTATTAACCATCCAAAGTTAAATCTTCTTCCATCAACATGAATGGACCTTGAGAGTATCATGCTAAGCAAATAAGTAAGATGGAAAAAGTTAAGAACCATATTTCATTCATATGTGGGATATGTAACTGAAAGCAACAGATGAACAAACAAGACAGACAAAAACTCATAGACACAGACAACAGTATGGCAGTTAGCTTGTAATGTTTTGTCTAGAGTTTTTTTTTAATTAATAAGAATGACTAACTTCTTCTACATCTGATTTCACCTTTATGGAGGCAAATCTTGGACAAATGACTGTTAATATTCGGTAAATTCATTCATTTGACAAAGATACAGTAAGCATAGACTACATATCAGACACTGTTCTAGGTGTTCCAGGGATAAAAGATGTTCATCCACTCTCAAGGAGCTCATGGTGTACTAAACTACTCTGAGAAGGGAACAGAGCAAGTCAAGCACTTTCTTGCCAGGTATCTCAGCTAGCCCATCCTGGCCTCCAGTGCTATTGAGTTTTCAAAGAGCTTTCACATCTATCATCTCACTTAGATGCTCTCGATAGCCCTGCGAGGTAGATAGAGAAGATTTCATGAGCCTCATTTTATAGATGAGAAAACTGCAGCTTATTAAAAATTAAGTGTCTCAAATGCTAGTTAGTGAATGGCAAAGCCAGGACCATATTCTTGGTTTCTCTTGACTCAAGAGTCAAGTGCTCATTTCCCTCTATTATAGTTGTCTTCATTTGTGTATGCCTTGGCTGCCATCAGATATTTGGTGGCTGAATAAGTTTTCCCCAAAAATATATTTTTTGGCAAACATTCTGCTTAGATCTTCCTTTGAAGAGCAATTCTTTTGGACAGTTTGGTCTCTAATTTTTAAAAGATGTATATTCCCTTTCAGTTCAGTGCAACATCATAGAAAACCTCATGAAGGTGCCAGTGCAGAGGAGAAAATAGAAAAGAGTTCTCACATTAACGGTGTGTGCTTTAAACTCTCATACTGTTTTGTTTTCTTGCCAAGTCAAAGTCAAAATACTAGGAAGAGTAGACCACAAGTGGTGTGGCAATGCCATTTGCTGTTTCTGAAGTAGCACTTTTTCAAGACAATAATCCCTGACATCCTATCCTGCTCTGCTGTATTCCTCTGATCTCTTTGCTCCTTGTGAGTTCTGCCCATGTCGCTGCTGAACTGGGTGTCTGACTCTGGCTTCTCACTGCCTCTTACTAGCTGGGTGGCTGTGTTGCTTCACTCTCTGACACATCGTTCCTTCATCTGCAAAATGGGAGAATAGGATTAGAATATGGAAAGTATAATCTAGCAGTGTAAATGAGCATGGAATTGGAAGACATTGGGGTATTTGAGAATGAGGGAAGGGCCTAAAAATCTATTCCTTATTCCTTGAATAAGGGATCAGATGTGTAGTTAGGCAAGTTACTACACTTCTCACTCTGAGATTTCTCACTTGTAAAATGAAATCGCAGAATAAAAATCTCTCTAAGACCCACACAACACTGGGGTTCTATGTCTTGGCAAGCAAGAATAAAGACACATCTGCTAACTGCTCACTCCCACAGTGGGAGGCACTCAGAACAGAAGGGTAGAAAAGGAGGGTGAAGAATTAAGAGGCAGGAGGGTGCAGGAGGAGTATGTTTTAAGTTTTTTTTTTCTTTCTTGGGAGAATAAATAGACTAAAAACACAGGAGCCAAATTACTTAAACTGAAAGCAATTGATTCTTAAAAGAAAAGTGTTAAATGCTGCCAAATCAAAAGATAAAGTCTCTTAGCACTGCAATTCTCAGAGCATGTCAGCTGAGCTCCAGAATTCCTGGATAGAGAATTAGGAGGGCACTGAATGAAAGAGCCAGAATCCAGAAAGCAAAGATGCCTACATCATCATGTCCTTCTGCATGAACATTTCATCTTGGTTTCTTGGAGACTCCATGTAGTAAAAGCAGGTAAACTGCTTTCTTAGGCTCCATGCATTAAAATGGACTGTAGAAGACAGAGCTTCAAATAGGCATGGCCCCCAAGTAGACTGTGTGGGTTGATCCATATCAGATTTTTTAAAGCTCAGTTACATCACTTATAATAGCCAAAAATTAAAGTCCATTCAGATATCCATCAATAGGGAAATGACTACATAAGTGATGATACTCATCAGTGAAAGACCTCTGCGATGGTGGAGTGGGCTGAGTGGAGTAGATTGGCCTACCTGTAACACAAGGCTCTGGTTATGTAGCTAGCTGACAGTAGGTGTGGAGCCAAATAGTGGGTAGTATGCCCAATATGACTCATTATTAGCAGACCCATGTCTGCCCATCTTCTATTCAACACGTAGATACCAAAGCTAAGTTCTTTCTTAGTTTCCGGTTTCTCTTAGTGATGTCCCAGTTCCCTCAGGCCCCAAAGTTAGAAACTTAGTTATCATGCCCCCTTCTTTCTTTCTCTCTTTCCTATCCAATCATTCACCAGATACTTCCTTCAAAATATTCTGATTTGTTTCTTTCTTTCTGTTCCCTAGCTCTTCATCCTATAAACTGACCATTATAGTCTCCTCCAAACTACTTACCCTGCCTCCAGTTCTTTCTTTCCAAGTCAGCCGATATGCCCATTTTAAATGAAACTTCTTAAAACGCTATATTCCTAATGTCACTTTTCTGCTCAAAAATGTCCAGTACTTGCCATTGTCTTTGAGTCTGATTCTTGACTCCTTAGCCTGACTTTCAAGGCCTTTCTTAGCTGGTCTTTATTTGTCTAACCTCAGCCCCCACTATGCACCTATGTTGTGAAAACAGAGGAAGCATGGTTTATGAGAAGAGAGGCTCTCACTAGAAATTGTGCATGGTTTGTACTAACGCCAATTAAAGTACTCATTATTCTCATTCATGGCCTTGTCCCACTTGCTTTAGAAAAAAAGAAGGAAATCTGAACAACAACCAACAGTCATGTTATGCTCTATAGTTTATGATGTCATTTGCATAAGCCATCATATTTGGAATTGCAATCATAGATGAGCCACCTAATGCCCAAAGAGAAGAAATGACTTGCCCAAGGTCGCATAATTAAGAAGTGGTGATGCTAGGTCCATCTCTTCCATGATCTCTTGCCAATATCCTTTAGTACCTTGCCTCACTGTCCATACTCTGCCTCATCTCATTCCCAAAGCACCTGCATGTGAATTGATTCTACTGCTACCTTTCACCATGGAATGCTCCTAGAAAGTGGTCTGGCCACGCAGATCCTCCTACTAATGATTTGGCTCATTCACTTCCAGGTACCTCCTCAGGACCTCTATATGTCAGGAGTTATAGTCTCTTGACTAGCTCTGTTTTCTCAGCATACAAACATGCTCACCAACCGACATGTCCCACTTCAAAAAACCCTTCTCTGATCCCTGTATCTTGTTGTAGTCGTTGTCATATCTCCCTCCCTCAACAACATTTCTTGAAAAAAAAATAGGTCCTGGTCACTGCCTCCTTTCCCTTATCTCCTATTCATGGTTTAGTTCATTGCAATTCTGGATAGATGTCAATTCTCATTTTAATGACCCTGGCAGCAGTGTTTAGTCAAGTCAACAATCCCTTAATTCTTGAAACTCTTTTCTGCTTTTGTTTTCAGGACGCCATTCTCTCCTCATTTTCCTTCTGCTTGTTTGGTAGCTCCTTCTTAGTCTCCTGCTCAGACTTGTCTTCTGCATGCTCCAAGAAAACATCTAGCTATCCAATTGTGAGAAGCCTTAAGCAGCAGAGTTCCCCATCACTAGGAGTGTTCAATCAGAGGCTAGATAAGTATCTTCAAGAGACATTATAGAAAAAATCCTCACACTGAATATTAAGCTTAATTAGATGATTCTTAAAGTTTTTCCCAACTCTAAAATTTTATGAGTCTATCTACTAAGTGCCAAACGAAAAGTCTGGTCAAAGAAATGCTATAGAAATTCAGAGGCAGGAGAAAGCCTCCCTAAGTATAAGCTAACTGAGTCTGAGAAAAGGTTGTGAAACCTAAAAGACATAATAATTAAATGAGGTGATAAATTTCAGTCTACCCCAACATAAAAGTTTCCAAAACTTTTGATTAGGACTTTTACAATTGCTTTATATGATAAACCGAAGAATGAATTGGATTTTACAGCTGAATTATATAAGTGATAAAATATCTGTCTAGGCTTTTGTCAGTAGCTCTGAACAGGCCGCAGGTTGGGAGGAGTGGACTGAATAAGCTCCAGAATGCAGGCATCTCTTTCTACTGTTCTACCATATTTATGCCTCATTCAAACTGCACAATTCAAGATTGTATAACTTGCCATGCATCTTCCCACCTCTTAGCCTTTGCCCATGCTGTGTCCTCTCCCTAGAATTCTCTTTCCTTCACAGGTTAATAAAATCTTGCCCACTCATTGAAAAAATACCTGTATAAATATAAGTTATCCCATTTTAACATATTTGGATAACAGTGTTGCCACAAAATAACACCACGTCATAGGCCAATGGTTATAACGCTACTCATGTTTTCAACCCAAGGACTTGTTTGTCTTTGGTATTGAAATATTATTACCTCCACCTGGATCTGCCTGAATGGGAAGAGGACAGAAATGGAGAGAATCCTCCCAACCCTTTAACCTGTATTCGCAATTCTCGAGTCTCTCCAGTACAACCCCTTCCACTCCCCTCCACCACCATACAAGAATCTTTTGTTTTGAGGGACCCTTAAAAGAACTAAAGATTACCTCTAGAGTTCTAAGGCCCACCTTTGTAAAATTGCTGTAGCCTAAATCTCTATCTTCTCTTATTTTTTTTTAAGAATAGGCTTCTTTTTGGTGTCAAACTGCTTTTTGTTGTTATTTAGGAGTTGAGGTAGAGTTTATATTAAAAATTTGGGTCATGTTTCTTCTGTAGTTTTCGTGATAACAAGATTGCAATTATAAAATTTTAATAATGCTTCTAGAGTTTTCCCTTTAAATTTCAAGTCTTTTTTGTATCACCCAACTCTGAACTCTGGCTCCTTGTGCTGGTAAGGCTGTCATTGTCAGCCATTATTTTCAGTAGTCATAGCTGTGGGGCTTGGAGTTCATTGTTAGGACAGAAAGCAACAAAATCACAATCTTACAGGTGCAAGTTTTAGAGTAAATTATCATCTGTATTCTGGATGCTCTTAGAAAGTTTTAGTGCTTTTCAAGAATTGTTCTTAACCATATTATCCCATTTCTATCATTTTTATCTGTGAGAGAGTTTATATTACCATGTCCCTTCTTTGACATTACCATCCCTAAATTTTATAAGGCTGAGGAAGCAGAGACCTACATGGGTCTAAATTCAAAGTACAGAAGTTTCATGCCCAAAGATGAGGAATGAATCAAAGTTTAGTTAAGTGTTATTAAAAGTTCAACCCAGTTCCAAGCACTGAGGCGATCAGCACCTCAGTGTACAAGAAAAAATTACAGAGAATATTACACAGTTCTCTTATGTACTAGAAATGAGAAGAGGTAGATTGCAGAGAATTCAAGGAGACATAGACATTTATTAATAACAGAAGACTTTAATACACCATTTTCAGTATAATACAAATAGAGTGCACAAAAATATGTATGACGATAGAATGTGCATATTGATTAAGGAACAATAAGCAATAAGATAAATATTTTGAATATATGTTGACATCTATATCATGATAATAGAAAATTCATACATTCTTCTCAAATGTCTATGGCATATTCACAAACACTGATCATTTACTAGGTCATGAAGCAAACATCATTAAGTTCCATAAAATATAAATACTACAAGTAACGTTCTCTGATTAAAATGTAATCACAACTAGAATGTACTAACAAAAACAGAAAGGGCCTTCCTTCAGGAATCTCTTTTTAAACAACTTCTATGTGAAGTGAGAACTACGAACAATAACAGATTTTTTAAAAAGTAATGACAATAAAAGTACTGCATATCAGAATATATGGAAGGCATACACTTTAAAAAGTGCTCGGGAAATTTTTTTTCTGCATTAAACACTTTTATTCAGAAAACTGAAACACCAAAAATAAATTAAATTCCAAGGTTATGAAATCAGGAAAAGAATTTTGAAAGTAAAAAAAAAATACAAAAAATAAAGTAATAAAGACAAAAGCAGAAATTAATGACGAAGAGAATAGAAACACAGTAGATCTAAGAAATAAAAGTGTAATTTTGTAAAGATTAACAACATAGAGAAAGTACTAGCTAACTTTATCAATAAAAGAAATAGAGAAAGGAAGCACAGATATACAAAATAAGAAATGACAAGGGGAAATAATCATTGAAACAAAAGAAATTTAAAAAATCATGAGACTCTATATAAACAAATTTGAAGACAAATTTGAATATCTAGAGGAAATGGATAATTTCCTAAGGAAATTCGAGTTATCAAAATGAGAGTTTCTAATCCCATCAGAGTTAGAAAGCTTAAGTAAACCAATTTCTATAGAAGGAATAGAGGGAGTTATTAAGGGACTACTCCATGAAAGAGCACCAGATCAAAATGATTTCACAGGGAAAAAAATAAAATTACATCCATATCTCACACGATAGACAAAAAACACAGAGTCCTAATGGATTATTAAGATTAAAATAAAAAATGAAATCATGCAAGTACTAGAAGAAAACATGAAGGAATTCCTTTTTAACCTTGGTGTGGGAAAGGCTTTCTAACTATGACTAAAAATCAAGAGTCAATAAAAAAGGTCAAATAAATTTGATTACCTCTTTAAAATTTGCATGGCGAATGCACCATAAAGAAAGTCAAAAGACAACTGACTAATAGGTAGAAAATATTTGCAACATATACTGCAGATGAAGGACTAATAAACCTAACATATGAAGAACTCTTAAAATTGAGAGACGTAGAGGCAGGACCAGGGAAGAGCAGGCAGTTCAGTATAGCTGATGTACAGAGTGAGCCAAGGGAGGGTACAATCAAGCTAAGGTTAGGAGGAAAGATATATTTAGATCTACAATATAAAAAGAGTATTATGTTGGCTTGGCGAAATTGGATTAGAAAGGCAGGGAGAGGGGTTCGGAAGTTCTTAAAGTAATCCATCTAAGAAATGATGATGATTCAAACTAAGGAAGTGACTATGAGGATTAAGATTAAAAGATGAAGTAAAGAGTTATCGAAGAGGCAGAATTTACTGGATTTATAAACTGAATTGATGTGGGAGAGATGGGAGTCCTGGATAAAACCTGGGATTTTAACATGGACAGTGAGGTAGATAATAGCATCAGAAAGAATGTAGAGAATGCAAATATTTAAATTCTGTTTCAGGATTAATTCTAATGTCTCATGTAAATTGTTGAATGCTGTCCTTGGCATGTAGAAATTATGAAATAAGGTTAGCTATGGTTTTTGTTATTTTAGGCTAAACTGGTTTGATTAACCCTAACAGAATTCACTACGAAGTACTATTTAAACAAACAGAGACTCATGGACATGTACAATGGACTAGTGGTTACCAGAGGGGAGGCGGGAGTGGGGAGGTAGACGGGGGAAATTATTAAAATCATTTCTTCAACTAAAAAAATAAAAATAAAAAATAAAATAAAATAAAATAAATTAAAAAAAATAAAATTAGTATTTGACATTCTCTAAGCAGATCTGGGTTCAAATTGCTCAATTTTCCAGCTTTTTGACTCTAGACAAGTTTCTTAAACTTTATTAGCCTCAATCTCTGCTTCTCAAAAATAATAGTAATAATATCAACCCGGCAGTGTTTTTATGAGACTTAGAGATAAGAGAAGTGCCTTGAGTGGTGCCTATCACATACCAGGAGCTTAGTAAATGATAGTGTAAACGAAAGGCAACACTGTTGTTTTGGGCCTCTAAATTAGGACAGGGGATTTTTCCTTGTTTATCTTTGTATTTTTAATAGTTAGTTTATCTTTGTATTTCTTATTGTTTATCTTTGTATTTCCTATAGATCGTACCTGCCTAGAAGAGGGTCTTACATTTAATTGATACTCAATAAATATGTATTAAATCTATGATAATTGTTTTCTGTTTGACTTTTCACTTTTTCCTGCTAATCTGCCCAAGGCTACTAACCTTAAGTTTAAAAGTGTTATTTTTATGGTTATAGCCCCTTCTTGCTTAAAATTTCTTTTTATTAATCTCTCTCTCTCTCTCTTTCTCTCTCTTACTGATAGACAAATGATGATCCATGCTTCATAATTTCTGACACATTCTTATAAAACTTCTTGACAACTCCCCCCATCCCCACTCCTAACCCCACACAGGAGTTTCATCCAATAATGGCTTGACGATGATGAAAATGACTCAGGCTGTTGAACTTTTCCTGAAACTGTTGCTGGTTCCCAAAACTTCCTCCAGAATTAAGAATAATCAATTAATGACATAGACAGCATAAATCTAATCAATATGAACCATAGCCACTGAAAACGGCATTTAATTTGCTCTGAAATATTTGCACAAGAAAAAAATATCAAATCTCAGGCATAATAAATCTATAAAAATAAAGGGCAATTTGGATGGGTACTAGACTTATCGGTGTGATCACTTTATAAGCTATATAAATGTGTACACCTGAATCTAATATAATATTGTTGTCAATAGTAACTGAAAAAAATTTTAATTATTTTTTAAAAATTTGAGGGGCAAAGGACCAAAAAACTAATAGAAAAGTGAAGAAAATATATAAACAGACAATTCATCTAAAAAATGGTTATAAAATGTCCCTTAAACATACAAAAAGTGTTCAAATTCAGTACATAATTAGAGAACTGCTGATTAAAACTACACTAGGATACCATTTCCTACTTATCAGACAGGCAAAAATTATGAAAGTGTGACACTAGAATTTGTTGATGAGTCTGTTGGGAAACAGGCATGCTCATGCATTGCTGCTGAGAATGCAAACCAGTACAACTCTTCCAGAGGGAAACCGGCAATACCTAATATAACCTTTCAACCCAGAAATTCCAATTCTGAGAATTTATAATTGAAGATGAACTTTCAACAATTCAAAAATTTATATACACAAGGATGTCCATTGCAACATAGCTTGTAATGGCAAAATATTTTAAATATTTTTAATGTTTTAAGTTTAAATAATTTAAACGTAAATGCCCATACATAGGAAAGTGTTTGAATAAATTATGCAACATTGGCACAGTGAAGTCCTATACCACTGTTAAAAAGAATGCAGATCTCGGTGAACTGATATGGAGTGATTTCTATGACAAACTACCCAATTAAAAAAAGATCGAGGTTCAGGAGGGCACGTTCAGAATGACAGAATAAAGGCTTTCAGAATGTGCTTCTCCATAAAAGCAAGAACACTGTAAAAACTGTCAAAATCAATGTTTTCAGAACTCTGAAAATTAACCTAAGCGTTGCAACAATCCAAGGATGGTTTATTCAAGAAAAATGACTGAATCTTAGTAAGAATAGTGAATTTTGTGATGCTTTAACTTGCCATAATGTCATTCTTCTCTCTTAGCTTTGGAAAACGATAGCGTCACAACTGCAGTAGTTGTGAAAAACAGAAGCCTAGCAGCCACCGGCGAAGGTATAACAAGTTTGGAGTTACCCGTAACTCTTTGTATGGGTTTAGTAGGTTGTGTTTTTTAATGACTTGGACCATTTTATCTAGTTATCAAATTTATGTGTATAGAGGTGTTCATAGTATTCCTTTATTATTCTGTTTATGTCCATGGAGTCAGTAGTGATGACTGGTCTTTCATTTCTGATATTAGCAATTTGTATCTTTTGTCTTCGTTTCTTTTGTTAAATTAAGGTAATTGGCACATAACATTATATTAGTTTCAGGTGTACAATATAATAATTGGATATTTGTATATACTGTGAAATAATCACCATGATAAGTTTAGCTAACATTCATCATCATCCATAGTTATAAAGAACTTTTTTCTTGTGATGAAGATGGTTAAGATTTACTCTCAGCAATGTTCAAATATGCAATACAGTATAGTTAACTTTGGTCACCATGCTGTATTTATTCATTCATTCATTCATTCATTCATTCATTCATTCATTTATATTTCTCTTTACTTCTTAGTTAGCCTAAATAGAAGTTCATCAATTTTTTTGATCTTTTCAAAAAACCAGCTTTTAGTTTCATTAATTTTATCTATCGATTTCCTGTTTTTAATGTCCTTGATTTTTGCTCTAATCTTTATTATTTCTTTTCTTCTGTTTGCTTTAGGCTCATATGGCTCTTCGACCATTAGCATCCCACATCCACAAACATATATTTGTATACTAGTATTTATAGTAGTATTATGACAATATTCAAAAGGTAGAAACAATCCAAAGTTTCATTGACAGATAAATGAATGGAGAAACAACATGTGCTGTATACATACAAAAGAATATTATTAAGCCTTAAAAATAAATGAAATTCTGATAAACGTTACCCCATGGATGCATCTTGAAAACTATGCTAAATGAAAGAGATCAAAAACAAAAGGCCACATATTGTATAAGTCCATTTATGTGAAATGACCAGCATGAATAAATCCATAAATACAAATGAAAATTAGTGGTTGTCACAGGAGAGGCGGTAACGGAAAATGAATGTAATGGGTGCAGAGTTTCTTTTGGTGTGATGAAAATATTCAAGAATTAGATTATAGTGATGGTGGCACACCTTTGTGAATATACTAAAAACACTGCCTTGAACAATTTTAAATGATGGAATTTATGGCATCTGAATTGTATCTCAATAAAAGAAAACTATATACTTTCACAATAGAAAGTATTAAAACATATGTGCCTGTTCATATATTCATTTTGGTTTTGTTGGCAAAACTACATACCATTGCATTGCATGCTTTTTCAACTTCATATGGGTTGAAGATATTCCACATCATTAAATCCTTCTAAGAAAATTTTAAAAAGAACCACTAATACACTCAACAACACAAATGCCTCTCAAAGTCACAATGTTTGGCACAATTACCCATACTCAAAAGCATATTTATTTTTGTCAATTATAGTTGACATTCACTATTATTTTATATTAGTTTCAGGTGTACAAAAGCATACATATTAAGTTATTCTTTTTAATGAAATTTAAAAATGGGTACAACTGATATAATAATAGAGGTTAAACTTGTTAACTCTGGGGGGGGTATTGACTGAAGTATTTTGGCATGAAAGAGCCTTTGGGATTCTAGAAATGTTCTATATTTTTATCTAGAAGACAGATATAATATATGCATATGTGTTTATAAAAATGTGCATATATGTAAAAATCCATTTAGCTGTACACTTGACATGTGTATAACATTGTATATAAACTACGGTCAATTAAAATTTAAAAAAATGATGCAGCAGTGGTCCAAAGCTGGACAAATAGACTAATGGAACAGAATAGACAGTACAGAAACATATAGATAGGTAGGTAGGCAGGTAGATAGATGGATGGATGGATGGATGGATGGATGGATAGATAGATAGATAGATAGATAGATAGATAGATAGATAGATAGATAGATAATTTTTATGTGATTAACTAATTTACAACGAAATCTCCACTGCGATTCAGTTGGGCAAAGGAAGGTATTTTTAATAAATTGTAATTAAATGAAAATATGAACCTAGATTATGTTAAAAAATGAACCTTGACTCATCTCACACCAAACACAAAATAATTATTCAAGGTAAAGCATAGATAAAGGCAAAACATTTAATTTTCTAAAAGAAAAACTAGGAGAATATATTCATTATATTAATCAGAAATTTCTTAAACATGAAGCTGTAACTTTATAGTATATATTTACATTTTAAAAGAAAAAAGAGTAGAAACTGGGGGAAACTGTCATTTAAAAGTCGCTTGCCTTTTATTATCCCCTGATTATATGAAGACTTAAGCACCCGAAGGCAGATTCTCTCTTTGGGGAAGTCAGCAAAACTGGGTCTTTTGTTCTCACTAGTATAAAAACAGAAGCCCTGCATTTTTTTTCTGGGGAGAACTACAAAGCACCTTAAACTTGATCTCAGAGATTCAGCATCTTGCCTTGGTCACTCAAAGTGGGTGTGGTAAATCAGAGATGTGTTTATGAGGCTTCTCGACTTTTGGAGGTAGATAGAGATAAGGGAAGGAGGGGTAGGGAACAATGTTTTTTGGTTATGTATAAACTGAGAAGGCACTGTACATGAACTGCTGCTTGTTTCTGCAGGGGTGGATAATGGGGGCGCAGGTGGGCAGGCAGGAATGATGAATGCAGCTTGCAGGTAAGCAGTGGCTGAAGTAGCTGTGTTTATGAGACTGTGAGACTCTGGGCATTAGCAGTGTTACTTCAGGCACCTGGGAGCAAAAGTGTGAAACGAAGTTGTAAAAAGTGCCAATTTTTCTCACCACTTTCGTCTCCTCTCAGAACTGCACCCCTTGAGGCCCTGGAGAATAGCATTTTGGAGCATTGGGACACAACGCCCTGGGTTTGAACACTTGTAATCTCATCCAAAGCAAAGATCTTTGGGTGGGGGCAGAGAGGAAGAATATGGAAAACATGGGAGGGAGTACTGACTGTCGACCAGTTTGTAAGCACATGAGTAAGCATCTTCTTTTGAGTGTCCAGGAATACTTGGCAGAAATTTTGCACAGGAAATCAGTCTGACGTAGTCATTCTGTGTCGGGGCTTGAACCACTGTAATTTGGCATGAAAAGTGGCTAGAACTACGTGTATATAACTTTGTCTATGTTTTCGTGCATGTTTTAAGTGTATGTATTTTCTTAACAAAATTAATATTTTACTGCATATTATTTTGAATCATTTTATTATTATGGAATTTATTTGGGGGCATTCCCTTGTCATTGAGATCTTCTTGAGGCTGCATTCCTGAAGAAGGCTGGCCCTGTTTTGCTTCCTGCTCCAGTACTTTTACCCACTGGCTCATGAGTTCTGTTATTTGGCCCCAGGAGCCTCTGGGGTTGTGACATTATTGGGCCTAGCTTAATTTCTTCCATGGGGGATAAAGGGGCCCATTTTTAGAAGCTATTGCAGGCAAGGTGCAGAAGTCCAAGAGCAGGCAGGTCAGATCAGCCATTGTCAGAGCACTAGTGAAAACACACAAAAACCCAGTGAGCCTTCTACCACCCCCACCCCACCCTCACCAGTTTGCTATGTAAAGAAACAAAGGGGTCTTGTGACTTGCCCTAGTGTGTTGCAATCTCTTAGCAGGGATGGAACTTGCACCCAAGTCTTCTGATCCCCCAAGGTAAATACTTTTACACCCACCCCTGAATCCTCTCTACAAGTCTGGTGGAGGAAGCGAAATTAACAAATCACACACCAAAGCTACAAAAACACTTTTATTTAATTCCTACCACAAATACAAAATCGAATTAAGGCGGTATGATACATTTCCATGTATCCTTGCAAGCTTTTTGTATGGTAAATTTCAAGTGTCAATTTGAGTCAATAATTGAATTTTTTTATTGAACAACTTTTTTTTAATTCTAGAGAAAAATCATTTCCTGGGCTGTCAAGTGTGCTGATGCAAGATGTCTACGACTTAATATTGTGGATCACTGAACCTCAGCCAAGGGGAGTGGGACTGGCTGGTGTTGGCATCTCCCTCTCCGCCTCCCACCCCAGCTAGAAGGATCGGAGAGACAAAGCAGGAGAGAAGGTTTTTGGAGAAACATTATTTACAACGTCCATGGCAGGACTTCATTCCCTTCTGGCTGCTAATTATTACTTCAAATTCCCTTTTGAATGAAAAAGAAAAATGTGAAAATTGTGTAAAAACGTCAGGCTATTTAAAAAAATCTGAGGTAAAGTGTAGTTATGAATTATAATATTAAAAGCACATGACTGTAATTGATCCCAGTAACCATAAGTTTAAATTTTAGAAGAAACTAGTTTATGAATGGGTTTCTTTGAAACTAAATGGAGAAAAAATTCAGGCAGATACTAAGGTGAAAATAAAGTAAAAACATGTCATTTGCATTCTTGTTTGACTATAAAAATCAGCACCAGTTTGAATTTTCACAAAATAGAAACAATTTGATATGGCCATATCTTTCCTTTTGCCATTTGATTTCATAGGCATAACATTTCATTTTACTAAGAGCTTATCAAATTGTTTCTTAGATGGGAGTCATTTCAAGGACTTACACTTTATCCCAACTGCCTTTCTGACTGCCATTAAGAGTACAAGATAGTTACACACTTAGGAACATAAAGCTCTGTAGTCACATTCACTTTGCAGAAGACTTACCAGGGAATGCCTTCACCATAGTCCACTCTTCCTCTACTCTTTCCTCAGGGAATGAGTGAAGAAAGCAAGAACAAAGAGGAAATGAGTAAAGAGCAGAAAAGGGGACATGTGAGTGGGGAAAAAAAAATCATAGTTAAAATTTCAACCATCACTGTGGGCTCAAGGTCAACCATAGGAAGAAAGGGAGGCTCAGAACTACAGATGTCAAACTTGAGGTAAATTTGATCTCTAAAATAGCAAACACACACATACACACGCACATTTTTTAGAGTACATGATGTAGAAGAGTCTGCCTGAATAATGGAATTAGCTTATACCATGGCTGTGAGTGTCTACGTGTATCTTTCTGTGTATAGATGCAGTGAGATACCTCACTTCAGGTTACATATGCTAGATAAACTTAAAAGTGGACCACTGCTTGGCCAACTCCTAAGAGCACTTTTCACATAGCCTTTGCATCAGATTTAACTTCAACACCAATAACCACAACCTTAATCATTGGTGACCAAAGTAGGGTCAAGAGAGGGCTCAAAAGGGTCAGTGGCAGTGGCAGGCTCTAGCGGGCTGGCAGCAGACTTAGGGGGCCCAGTGGCAGGGTTGGAGGCAGATTCAGGGAGGTTGGTGATGTCACACTCAAGGCGACCAGTAGCAGTGGTCTCAGGGTGAGGCAGAGGGCTCAGGGTACGGGAGGCAGAGGGCCTAGGCACCAGAGCAGAGGGCTCAGGGCAAGGTGAGCAAAAGCAGAGGTTCAGGGAGGTCGGAGGCAAGAGGGCCTGTGGGCACGTGAGCAAGGGTGAAGGGCACCACAGAGCGTGACCCCAGGAGAGCAGAGGCTCCAGGGCAAGTCGGGAGTGCTGCAGGAGGGAGGAGGGCCCAGGCACGAGTGGTGGTGGGTTCAGGCGGTACAGAGGCAGAGGGTTCAGGGTGGCCGGAGGCAGACGGCAAAGGGTGGCCCGAGGTAGAGGGCTCAGAGTGGCCTGAGGTAGAGGGCTCAGGGTCACTAGTAATGGCAGGCTTGATGTGGCCAATGGGTTTAGGGCGGAGAGTGGCAGAACTGAAGGTACTCTTGGGGTAGTTGCCAGCAGCAATATGCTGGCCAATGACAGGATTGAGGTGGCTGGAGTCAATGCTGAAATGGACAGAGGCAGGCTTAGGGTAGATAGTAGCAGACTTGGGGTAACCAGAGGCAGACCTGCAGTGACCAAGAACAAACTTAGGCTGGCCAGGGGCAAGCATAGACTGGCTAATGACAGACTTGTGGTAACCAGAGACGTATTTGTGGTAAGCAGAGGCAGGCCTGTAGTGTCCAGAAGCCAGTTGCTTGGGGTAGCCAGAGTCAAGCTCAGGATGGTCAGGTGCACCATCAGCAGGTAGTGGAACATTCCGGATGTTCATTGGCATTTCCTCCATAGAACATTCCTGGAAACGATCTTGGTCATGGTCATGGGCACAGGCACGGGAGCGGGAGCGGGCGCGGGCACGGACCTGGGAACGGGCACGGGCCTCCCATATCTCACGCACATCAGTCATGAGGCCAGAGATGAAGAGGATAGGGTGCCGTATAGCATGGAAGACAGTCATGTATTCTCTTCGAAAATTCTCGTTGAGGAATCCATAGATCACAGCATTGAGGCAGCTGTTGAAGTAGGCTATGAAGTAGGCTGCAAGATAAAGCCAGTTGGGAATCTTGCTTGCTATCTCTTTTGAACTGACAGATGCCAAGACAGTGAGCACATTGAGAGGGCACCAGCACACTGCAAAGAGGAGGAAGATCACAAACATGGTTAGAAAATTTCGAACCTCAGCAAGCTGGTTTTCAGGATTCTGCCCAGCTGAGTCACGGGCTGCCAGCACTTTGATCCAGATCTTCACATAGCAGAAACCCACTATGAGAAGAGGAAGGATGAAGTGGATACAGACAATGGTCACAGCAAAGACAGGGTTGTTCAGATAGTTGAAGATGCAGGTGTAGGTACGAGGATCAAACTCAATGGTGCCAACGTACACGTTGGGCAGGACAGCCAGGATAGTCATGATCCAGGTGATAATCAGAAAAATTAAGGTATTGCGCATACTGAAGATCCGCTCATACTGGAGGCTGTGACAGATGTAGCAGTAACGGTTGATGGCAATTGCCATGATATTGAAGATAGAGCCGACCACACTCAGCCCTGTGATGAATCCTATCATCTGGCACTGGACCTGGCTCAGATCCCAGCCCCCAATGGCCATGGCATACAGCATGAGAGGGTAGGGGTAGATGGCCACGAGCATATCAGCCAGGGAGAGGCTAGCCACGAAGATGTTGCCTGAAAAACACGGGGGGGAGAGGGAGAAAGACAAAGAATAAATGGTTAAGTATGGAAATTACAAATTTAAGCTGGAAGAAAAGAGCAGCTATCCTCGTGACAATTTATATATTTTTTTTGTTTTTTAATTCACAAGTACGTCCCAGGTAATTTTGATACATAACTAGGTTTGGGAGACCTGTCCGTTTCCCATATTATTTCATCAGAAAGCAGAAAGCATAGAAAAAAACCCTCTTCAGGAGCTCTTCACACTCACACAGGGAGATGGGCCACCATTTAAAAAACACAAAATGCAAATTTTTTCCCAGGGGGTGGAGTGGGGAAGAGAAGGGAGAGGGTAGAGGTGAGCTAGACCAAGCTGTTGCAGGAAGCAGGCTGGAGGGTGGGGGAAGGGGAGTGATTAGAGGAATGTCAGAAAGCCTCCACCCCACCCCCACCCCAAAATTAGACCTCTGCCTTCTCTAGCCTAGCATTACATTCATAACACAAACTTGTCTACAGAGAAAGAAGTGTCCTTTTCTTATGCAATCTTTCCCAGAGGGGTAAAACAATAATCTAAGACTCCAGCCCAGTAAATATTTAATATTATTTGGCAGTAAACTTAAGAGTAAAAAATGAGGGGAAGAGAGGAAACCCTAGAAACTTTATTCTGGAGACTAAAAAAAAAAAAAAAAAATTGTGGGCAGTAAATTTTTTTTTAAAAATCTGGAAAACGCTACAAGGATTAGCAGAAATGTCTGCTTTGTGCAGGTCCAGGCAGAGAGCTGCACTGGCACCTTCGGTGGGTTCTGCAGAGGGCCCAGTCCCTGGCACTGAGCTATTTTGAGCTGCTAAACAGGAAAGCAAAGGAGGCGGGGGGGTGGTCTGTCCCAAACTCAGTTTTGTGGGGCGGCTTTTATAGGAACATTTTCGTAAAAGATTTCAAAAAAATAAAAAGGTGGAGGCCAACTGCAGGCTCACGGACCTTTTTCTTAGGAAATACCTCGTTAATTGACATTGTTTGGCAAAATATTGCACTTCATCTTGGATTAGGAGAAAATGGTACTTATTAAATAAAATGGCAAAGGAATGGCTCCTGCCTCCTTAACCTGGCGCTTTTTACCCAAGAGGATCTTTCTAGAGTTTCCCATAAAGTAATGAATTCGGAGAAGAAAACCGGGACAGAGGGCAAAGCCTTAAGAAACAAAACTACAACAGCCATAAACACCTTTATTTGAATTATAGAAGGAAAGGAAGAAGAAGGAGAAAAGGAAAGGTAAGAAGAAAATTAAAGATGGCTTTTGCAGGTGTCCATGGGGCTACGTGATTCTGCCCCTTTGGACCGAGCTGCTGGACTGAAGGGAGGTCCACGTGTGCGGCCTCACGTCTCCAGGGAACCAAGGAGAAATCAGACACATTCACCAACGTTTAGAAGAAACTTTTAATAGACTGTGTGCCCTCCATTGCGTTTCGAAACTTTGTATGGTGTTTGTGATTCCCCGTCCCAGGAAAAGTTAACTGCTTAGAGAGATTGGCAGCTTCCTCCACCTCGCCCCGCCTTTCTGGGTGAGGTGGGTACTTGACCCGCTTCAGACCCTGCCGCTTTTCCCTCCTCTTCCCTCTGGCCCTAGCGAGAACCTGGCGCTGAGACACTCGGCGCGGTACCTGCCCACCCCCAACCTCCCCGCAGCTGAGCGCAGAGTTTGGGCCCCTTCGCCCCTCCTCCTCCCCTCTGAGCCCTCTCCCGCCCAACCTGCGAGGCAGCTCGCCTCTTCGCAGAGTCTGCAGCACCCAGCTCACATCACAGCGCTCAGCATCCTCCCGCGCCTCCCGCAGCCCTGCTCGCAGCCGCCTCCCCCCCATTTTGGTACTAGTTGGCAGAGAGGGGAGTCTTGCTCGCAGCCCCATCCCGTCCTAGATCCCCACGCTTTGCAGCCTCTCTGAGCCTCTCGCTGCGCCTTAGCTCTCCTGCAGCCCTCCCACGATCCTCAACAGCTTCTGTGGTCTTCTATCACCCCGCTGAGATTCTAAGCTCCTGAACCTCTCTCCTCCACCCCGCACTGCGACCCTCGGTACCCCGCTTACGGACTTCAGGATCTCCGCTGCTGCTGTGGTCGCTCCCACCGCCTACTGCGCCCAGCCAGTCGCTCGCCTCTCTCCACCGTGCGCCCTGGGTTGGGCGGACGGAGCTCGGCTCCGGCGGGCGCAGACCACCCTGCTCCACACTCAGGAGCTGGGGTCTGCGCTTCCCCGCCTGGGAGCAGCCCAGGAGCCCCAGGGTCGCGGCGAGCCGGGGCTCCTTCTGGCTTTGGCGCGGTTTCTGCGCTGCCTCTGGCAAGCGCCACCGCAGCCGCAGCTAACTTTCCCGGAGCGGGTCACAGCCCCGCTGCTCCCTCTGCGTCCATTCCGCCCGTGCTGCCTCGGCGTGGCCACCTCTGCGGCATCGGGCTCTGCTTGCTGTCCCCGGGTGGCTGTCGGACTCTCCGCTCAGGTGCCTGCTCCCTCTGTATCAAGGTCCCCGACGGGGCAGGGCTTGGCTGTCTGCCGCACACCGCGGAAACGCTGGCTTTGCACTTGGCCGCCCAAAGCTAATTTTCTGAGTTCCCTCAGCCTGGAGAAGCTCTAACTTTCTGGAGCCCCTTACAGCACATCACCGCCCAGGTTAGCGGGGAATTGGGGAGCAGGGACATTCAATGTGAGGGTCTGTCCACTGATCCCCTAATTCCGGGCGCCCAAACTAACACCCTAAGGACTACGAATGGTTGAAAGGTGGGTAGGGAGAAGGAAGTGTGGCTTACCAGAATTTCGGAGCTTCTTGTTCCTCAACACAGCCAAAACGACCATGAAGTTGCCGATCAGATCTACCATGATGGTGATAACCATTACGCAGAACAGAAAGGTGATTACAGCTGGTGGGTAGTCTGGCCGTGGTAGCCTACAGCTAATACAGCCGTATGGTGTGGGGACTGCCATAGTACGCCCCATGTTGCTGCCAAGGACCATAAAGATCTCCCAGCCCGTCCAAACAGCAAACACCTGCTCAGTCACCAGGAGCTTAGGCAAAGCTACCTCCCCTCAGAGAGCAAATAACAGAATCTCCCCACTCTCCGATGAGCTTTTAAAGCCTCAAGAGGCAGGTAGCCCCACCCCAAATCCCTCCTTGTGACCAATCAGAGCTCCCTGACCATCCCCGCCTTAGTCACCAATTCTTCTTGGACAAATCCACTTCGAGGTGTCGTCTTGCTTCCGACTGCCTTGTTTGTGCTTCCCCTCTAGCCTCTAGCTCCGCCCCCACGCGCCTCACCATTCCCCAGGTACCTTGCAGCATGACAAACTTGGAGTCCACCTACCCCTCCCCCTACACAAGCCACTGGGCATCCATTTCCACCAAATTCTTTTCTTCCTCTTCCAACACCAGGCAAAGCGATGTAGACCGTAGACCCTTTGGGGGTCCAGTGTCAATCCAAGGCAGCGTGAAGCCCCCAGCAGAGTGTGAGGGGTGGCCAGTGGCCCTTCAGATCCTAAATATGTGCCCCTACTGTCTCCTTGAGCGGTTCATCCCACTCCCAGCACTCTTCTCTATTCAGAGCCTTCTGCACCCCCACGAGGAGCAGGGGACCGCTGTTTGGGGTCCTTCTGTCTAGGGGCCTTATCTCCTCTCCTGTGCCTGCCAAGAGTGCGTTGGGTCACGTTGCAGCACGGGTTGGTAGCCGCTCAGTCCAGTCCCGGACTTGTGTTTTCCGTGAGCTATCCTCTGCACCCGGCTCTGGGAGCAGGGATCGAGTCTGTATTCTGGTAGTGAGGGGAGGTAGTTGGCGGCCACTTGCCTCCAAGTTTGGGGAGAGTAAGAGAGGGAGCTTATCCTCCTTCCCAGCTGCCGGACACCCCGGCCACGGGAACTCGGAAGCTGCTTTGCAAAAAAGCAAAATGGCCAAGAAAGCCCTTTCCTTGGGCGGCTGCTCCTCAAAGAAATCTAGAGTGAGTAGCTCGGGCTCCTGCCCCCTCCAGAGAAGCTCAGCACTCTCTATAGGGTGGTGCGGGGAGCTTGGGAAGGCTCAGAGAGCTGCGCTGCAGTAGCAGGACGTGTGCGGAAGCCACCAGCAGACCAGTGGCCCCCGCCCCAGTCACAACTCATCTTGGTCTTTCTCCCTTCCCATCTCCTGACCGGGGTCTCATTTCGACCTCATCTGGAACAGGCCGTCCCCTAGCCCCGCATATCTCCTTCCGCAGGCGTCATGGTCCCGGGAGTGCGCCCATGCTGTCAAGAGCACCAGCCCAGGGAAATTCGAATGGTTCCAGCTAAACGAAAAAGGGGAGCGATTTTGATACTCGTTCCCACAACTTTGGTCACGAGAGTGGATTTCTGCCCGCTACTAAATTATGGCTTTTGTTGAGAAGGCTCCCAGAAAATTTCGGCAAACACCTTGAAACTTGGCCTAGACTAGCCTTTTTGCCACAGTTGGGGTCTGGGGGTTGCATTGTCCCGGAGCGCCACCGTCTGGACACAGCCGCCTTCCTGCCCCACCCGGAGAGGGGCAGACACAGTAGGTGGAGGCTGAGGGGCGGGTTCTGCAAAGGACTTTAACATTCAGGGACCTTTAATGAAAAGACAGACACAGCAGAAAACAAGATTGCATGCAGTTTCTCTAGCTGAGAAGCCCCAGTAGGAATGTGTCTCCCCTTTGTTTGAAGATGAGCTCCCCCATCCCATCCCCGCACCCCCTGTACTTGTTACTGAGAAGGGAATCAGCACGAATAACAATCTCCCACCTGGAGCCTTTTCACATTCATTATCTCACTGCTCCTTGCTGGCTGGAAGCAGGGCTGCTTGCTCTCAGGGCTGGACTTAGCCAGAATTTATCCAAAAACAGCTCAAGAACCAGCTCTGCTATCCTCCCTAGGCAATCGTGAGTCCTGAAAAGGGACAGCAGCCGAAAGCCCAGCCGCGCCAGTGGAATAGTTTGTCCATATCAGACTGTTCATGCTGGTTCCCTGAGGGTTTGGATCCTTTTACTTGGGGCAAGAAGAGGTTTTTAATTCAAATACAAATTTGAAGGAAAAATGGTAACAAGCATTCAAGTGACTTAAGACACTGGAGTCTCTTTTTTTCCTCTCTCTACCTCCCAAAAAAAATCCTGTAGAGAGCTGATAAACTTATTTCAGGCACTGTTATATGCCAATGCACTGTACTTTTGAGATGAGGTGTCCCCGTAGCTGGCGGAGGCCCAGGGCACTGGAAATTCTCTGTGGAGTGGCCTGGACTTTCCTGGGACTGAACAGTGAACAGAGTGAGTTGATCCCCTGGCCTTGAACCTGTTTTGACACTGCTTACATGACTCTATGTGACTTGGATTTTTTGGTACTAGACAAGTGGGAGAAGCAACTATTTTAATAATCTGGGGAAGGGGAGAAAATTCTTCATCTGGTTAAATTAATTTTCTTATTTTTATGAACTATCTTAATAAACATTCTGAATAATGTCCCAGTCCTAAGGAAAAAAAAAGATGGATATCGAGTCAGTTATGTGAATACATATAAGAGATAAAACCAGTCTGAGTTCAAAAGCGTAGGACGAGTCTGGTAATAAATTCAATCATTTTGGAACAATAAGGGGGAAGCGATTAGTTGGGTAGAATGCAGTGCAAATGGTTTATTTAGGCTTCCAAAGGATTTTTAATTGTCTTTCTAAAAGACCTGCTGGCAAGCCCTAGCAACTGGGGGTGGAGAGAAACATTTTATGTGGGATTTAAAAGCTATTAAGATATAGAATCAAAATAGAAGAGACCTAGGACATTTCCTGGGAATACCAGGAAATCTTGGAAACCCATATGGAGATTGGAAAGGAAAATAAAGCAATGGATAGTGGATTGGGAATTATATGGAAAGTTTGCACTACTGGAGCCCAGCAGGACCCTAACATGGTCTCTTCCCCTAGGTCACTTATTATGGAGTGAGGGAGACTATTCAATATCCCAAAGGACTCCCAGCACTGAATGCATGGGACATCCCAGGAAGGAGTGGTGCCAAGGAGTATTCTGTATAGAAGATAGGTATTACAAGAATTTTTCCCTCTGCTTGCTGATACGTAAACAGTTTTTTCATCTCAGCCTCCACATTTCTCATCTGAATAACTGAAGATCAGGGTGGGCCTGATAGTAGGGTGGTAGCTGGCAACTTGGCACTCTTTTTAAAGGTGAGAGGGAGCAAATGAGCAGTTTTGCTCAGAAATGGGTGATTTTCCTGCACACACAAGGGTAGCGCTGCATTTTCAGAGGTTTGATTTTGGCAGCAATGGTGGAAGGTCACCTTTCATCATACTATCTAGGCTCTCTGTTCAACCCTCAAGTGCTGTAATAGTACATTGCCTGTAATTAGTGCATTGTAGTTTTTAAATTTTTTTCACAATTGCAGTTGATGTTCAATACTATATTAGTTTCAGGTGTGCAACATAGCGGTTAGACATTTATATACCTTACGAACTGATCGCCATAAGTCTAGTACCCACCTGGCACTGTACATAGTATTACAATATTATTGACTATATTCCCTATGCTGTATTCCTCATCTACATGATTGTTTCGTAATGACCAATGTGTACTTCTTAATCCCTTCACCTTTTTCTTCCAGCCCCCTACACCCCTCCCACCAACAATCAACAGTTTGTTCTCTCTAGCTATGAGTTTGCTCCTGTTTAGTTTGTTCATTGATTTTGTTTTTTAGATTCCACATACAAGGGAAATTATACAGTATTTGCCTTTCTATGTCTGACTTATTTCACTTAGCATAATACTTTTTAGGTCCATCTATGTTATTGCAAATGGTAAAATGTCCTTTTTTATGGCCGAATAATATTCCATTTTAGGTACCACATCTTATGACTCTTGTTTTCTTATCCATTCAGCCACTCTATGTCTTTTGATTGGAGCATTTAATCCATTTACATTTAAACTAATTGCTGCTAGATATGTAGTTATTGCCATTTTATTATTCATAGTTTTGAATTTTTTTTTTCTTCTTAAAGAAGTCCCTTTAACATTTCTTGTAATATTAACTTTGTGGTGAACTTTGTTGGCTTTCTCTTGTCTGAGAAGCTCTTAATCTGTCCTTCAATTCTAAATGATAGCCTTGTTGGCTATCATTTAGAGGAATCTTGCTGGGTAGAGGAAAATGGTGGAAGGTCACCTTTCACCATACCTTCTAGGCTCTCTGTTCAACCCTCAGGTATTATAATAATACCTTGCCTGTAATTACTGCATTGTAATTTTAAATAAGCATTCTATAGTATTCAAAAATCCCACCGCAATACCATTTAACAGATGGGGAAACTGAGATTCAGAGAGATGAAAGGACTTGCCCTAGGTTATGCCAAGGCTCCTGGAGGGACCTAGGCTTAAACATGGCCCTAATATCCCCCGCCCTGTCATCCTAGGGCCTTTCTCCCACAGCCTAGCTTTATAAGATAGTGTTTTGCTCTGAGATTTGATAAGTCAGAGTCTGTGCTCTCTTTTTGTTGTTGTTGTTATTGTTCTGTTTTCTTGTTTGTTTTTACTGAGATACAGTCATATACCATGTTCACTCTTTTAAAGTACACAATTCAGTGATTTTATATACATCCACGAAGTTGTGTAACTATGATTACTGTCTAAATCCAGAACATTTTCTATCACCCCAAAATGGAACCTGTTATCATTAGCAAACCCCCATCTCCTAGGAACCACTAATCTGTTTTCTGTCTCTATGGATTTGCATATGCTGGATATTCCATGTAAATGGAATCATACAATATTTGCCCTTTTGTGTCTGCCTTCTTTCCCTTAGCATCACGTTTTCAAAGTTTATTCATGTTGTAGCATGGATCAGTACTTCATGCCTTTTTATGGCTGAATAATATTCCATTGTAAGGATAAACCACATTTTGTTTATCTAGTCATCTGCTGATGAACCTTTCGGTTGTTTCCACCTTTGAGCAATTGTGAGTAATGCTATTATGAACGTTTTTTATTCTCTTTTGGCTCCAAGCAGCCCCTGGGTCATCTGTTAAAGCCATATTAGATGATTGGGTGACAGTCTAATATATGAAAACTGGAAAGATAAAAATTCGGTACGATCTCAATGATAGCGAAAATGTCTTTTGGTTTGAATACAAACAGAACATTCTCCAGTTATTCATGAACCTTTGGGGTATCTTGTCTGTTCATGGGAAGGTATACAGGAACCTGGGAACTGCTTTGCCCATGCAGTCCCTGCGTCTCCCACAGCTCCTACTCCAGCACCAAGTAGGTGCTTGACAAATAGAGACTATATTTGGCTCAATTCTTGAAAATAAAAACAAGCTCGAACCCAGCTCTGCCACTGGTCAGCTGTGTGACCTTGGGAAAGTTACTTAGCCTCTCTGTGTCTCAGTTTCCTCAACTATAAAATGCAGATAATCATAACACCTCATCATAGGGTTGATAGGAGAGTTAAATGACATAATACACGTAAGCGCTTAGAACCCTATCATAACAGAGTAAGCACTCAGCAACCGCTAGCTATTGTTATGATTCTCATTCTTAAAGTTTCGAATACTCTGTCTAAACTCTATTCTGTTACACTTCTATAGAAGATAGAGGCTCTATGAGACATCAGCCACTCTCTTCCAGGTAGCTCATGCTCCGAGGCCTCTTGTCTCTAGGCTCTCATTCTTGGCAAAAGCCACCCAATAAACACTCACCAGCATCCTGGGCTCCCATGACATGTGACTGTATCAGATGGAAAGGGGCATACAGAGTGACTTGCTTTTTCACTGCCCCCTGAGGTGCTTCACTGACATATTTTATATATTTTCCACAAGAAGGAACCATCCAATTTCTTGACCATGGTCAGAATGAAAGTGTGGAGGAGACAGGTCACACCAGAAGTACACAGGTGGTTGGGCAAGCTCAGGCAAGGCAAACTGGGTTTCAGCAGAGTGTGAGGCCAGCCCAGGCTGAGGAAGATCTGGTTTCAGGTTGAGGGTGGGGGCATGACTCCAAAGGCAAGGCTGCAACCTCAAAGGAACTAAGCAGGGATTTAGGCAGGAATTAAGTCACTGGAACTGGGACCCAGCCAGGTCATAACAACAAACTCAAGAGCAGTTTGGGATAGGAGCTACTTTCTGTTGTTGTTGGTAGTGGTGGGTTGTTTGTTTGTTTGTTTGTTTGTTTTCCTGAAACAGACTATGTATGTTTACTGACTTGGAGACACTGTTCACATTTGCTTAATGAACAAAGAGCATGACTGTCTTCTCCAAATCCTCTGGACTTAATTCATCATGGCTAGAACCACTTTATCCTCTCCTTGTGCTTGAGTTATTAGAGAGAAAAGGAGCTCACTAAAGTAATTAGCAGCCAGGATTTTCAGTATCTTAATGCCTGATAAAGACTACAGGTTAGGTGGTTCAAATCTAAGGGTTACCAGGGAGACAAGAAGCACATTAATTATCTATAGTAACACATGAACTCCCTTCCCCTTGTACAGTTTACCTGCTAATTAGAGCTTAATGAACAATATTTATTTCCTAGCTTCTCGATCCAGCCAAGCATGATCACCCATGCAGTTAAAGACTGCTTCTCTTATTAATCACCCTCGTGACTTCTGGTACAACAAGCCCCTTGCCTGGGAGCTCTGCCTTAACCCACTCTACTGCAAGAAATAGGACATGGGTGGCCCTTAGGGCCCAAACTGGTCTTCTTTTTCCCTAGAGAGTCCACTCAGCCCCTAATAATGGCTATTATGTATATAAGTGTGCTTTCTAGATGCCAGACACTGATCATCACGCTTTGCTCATATGTTCTCATTTAATCCTGACAATAGTCCTATGAGACAGGCACAATTATTATCCTTGTTTCACAGATGAAGAAACTGAGGCCCAGAGAAGTTATATCACTTGCCCCAGGTTGTATAGATAATAAATGGTAGAGCCAGAAGTCTAGCTTGGAATGTCTGGTTCCAGAGTCTGTGCCTTAACCATTATGCCTCACTGATTATTTGCACACATTGTTCTTGGCTCTAGAGTACTGGTTCTCAACTTTAGTGCATGTCAGAGCCACCGGGAGTGCTTAGGAAAAATGTAGCTTTCTAGGCCTACCCTTAGAGATCCTGATTCGGTAGGTCTGCGGTGCAGTCCTGAAATCTGTTTGTTTCCCAAGTGCTCCAGGTGATTCTGATGCAAGTGGCTCAGAGAACTCTCTTAGAGAAACTCTGTTTTTAACCCAATGCTGCACCTAGCCCCCAGCAATTTAAATAATTCTAGACCTGGTAGTCAGTGACTCAGGGCCCTGTTAGCTCCTGAAGGTATGGTCCTGCTGGAACTTAATGTACTTGTTCTAGTACATAAAATCTTGCTTTGGTTCTCTGACTAAATTTCACCCTGACCCTCATTTCTGGTTCCCAGCCCATTGTCTGATAATAAATACCCTGACCAGCTATGTGGAAAGAGGGTTACCTGGGTCTCTCAGGGCCTAGAGGGCTGATCATGCCCCCTTCCTGCTCCTAGAGTCCCCCTTACAGCCTACCTGAGGGGGGAGGGTTGCCCACATTAGCAAATAAAAACATGAAATTCCCAGTTAAAATTGAATTTCAAATAAATACAAATAAAATCTTAGTATAAGCATGCTCCATGCGATATTTGGACATACTTATACTACAAATTATCCATTGTTTTTTGGAAATTTAAATTTAACTGGGCACACTTATTTTACCTGCTAACTCATAAGTGAGGGCCACAGGCTCTGGTTCACCCTAAATGAGCTAAATCTGAGGACTTGGCATTGGCTGGTGAAAGGACTGCCTTCTTCCCTCTCAGCCAACAAAGGGCTTGGTCAGCTCTGAAGAGCAGGCTATTGATTCAAAACTGGAGGAACCCAGTTTGTCCTGTGCTTTTCACCTTGCTGTCTTGTCCCTGGTAGATACTGGCTTATGCATGTTTCCTACTGGCTTTGGCCAGCACCTCTATTTACTCAAGAGATTTGCGACCCATCCTTAAAGAAATCCTTGCCTCCGGTTTGCCTGAGATAAACAGCACTGTAGAGCTGCTCCTACAAGCAGCAGTTTGACTGCAAATTGACCCCCACAAGTTGAGGAATTTACACTTCTGTGTTTTGATGTGGGCTCATATTTGAAACCATTGTGTGTTTTCTATCGATGTCATCTTAAATGTTATGGCAAGGCTGCGAATCTCCGTTTCAGCTACCCTGGAAGACTTAGCTTTTTCGGGTTCTTTTCAGGACTCCCCAGAGGAATTTTGTGTATCCCATGTAATCTATATTCCAGGTCAGATCATCTCAAAGCTACCTCCAAATTTGGTGAACATCCATCTAGCTGGTTTTACATGATGTTATAATCAGCAAGTGATCAGAAAAATCTGTTACTTTTATTTAAATAGTTTGGCCATCTTAATCAGTAGGTCAGGTAAGGACTGTCTAATATTCTGTATCCATTCCAGGCAGAGGGAAGTCCATGAATGAAAGAAAAGTGGAGAATTGCAAGGTATGTGCAAGCATCATCTACTCAAGCTGGATGTGACTGGAATGGAACAAGAGAATGTGTGGAGGGCCAGCAGAGGAGATGTGGCTCTCTGGAATATTACAGAAGCAAAAGATGAACTGGAATGAAGCATCCTAACAAGGCCATTTATTTGTCTATGGGGTCAATAAAGAACATCATTATAACTTTCTGTAAAAGGAGACAAATGGGGGAGAAAATCCCACATTAGCCCAAGTCAAAAAAGATTCCAAGACCTCACATGTGCATCTCTTCTGTTTTTGTTTGTTTGTCTTTTGTTTTGTTTTGTTTTGTCTTGTTTTTCTCTGAGACCAGTATCAATTTGCAGGACTTAAAGCCCCACGGAATTAGATTGAGTAGACTACGGTATTGCACTTGGCTCACTGAGCTCCCATTTGGAACAGAAACTATAGGCATTTTCTGGGAGTCCCCCTCCTGCTTGGCCTGCAAGGCTCTGACCTGAGGACACCTGATGGAGTGGGTGTCAAAAAGAAGCCCCTTTCCTCCCCCTGCATCTTCAGAATGCCTACTGACAATTCGCTAGAAGTTGTGGTTCTTCTGTCAACTCCTAAACAGATATTTATAATTAAGTTCCACTTTCTAATCAAAATTGGCCAGTATTCTTTTCATGGAATGGTTCCTATTCTCCCTTAAGCCACAATCATTTTCCCAAAATAACAACAAAAATTTTTTTTTGTGACTTTCCCTCCTCCCAGCACTCCTTTAGCTGTAATGGAAAACTCAAATAATTTGATTGAAAAGAGTTTTGAGGTAATCACCAAGCTCTTTCCTTTTCTCCCTACCCCTACCCTCACCATGTTCTGCAGTCTTGGAGAAGGAAGACATTTGACCTACTTAGTCCTTCACCAAAGAGACTGGAACTCAGCAGCCCTTCCTACACCAGCAGTGATAATGACAGTGATTGCTCTATCCATGGCCTCTATATGTCACGCACAGTTCCTTATCTTATTTATTCCTCACAGCAACCCAGTGAGGATGGCATTATTATGAAGAAACAGAGGTTCTGAGAGAGGAAGTTCTCTTTCCAATCAGGTACATCCTTCCTTTCTCATAACTTCCTCTCATCTACAGCCACAGTCAGGACAGTCTCAGGCTCTTGGGTTTGGAGGTGGGGACCAATAAGCTGGACTTGTCAGTGTGATAAGGGATGTTTACTATGGGATGGGATATGTAAGTTAAATGTTTTCCCTGTGTCTTGGCTGGTAGATAAACCCCAGGATACCAGACCTCATGCAGGTCCTGGAAAGCAGTCTTACTTCCACCTAGTTTTCTTGGCACCAGCCACTCCAGTGCAACATGCTGAGGTGCTGGTTATGCTGCTGTGCCTCCACAACCGAACGAAGAGATTGACATGGCATGAAGTGGCTTCCTCTGCAAGCTGTGGTTCACAACTCTCATAATGAGAAATGGATGAGGGAACCTGGAACATGCTCTCAAGCTCTCCTTTGACCTTGCTTTTGAATAAAAGTTGTTTGGTAGTATATTACTGGGAGTGTGTTGGGCTGCTTCTTGTTGCCAAGACAACAAGGCTTCCGCCCCATGCTGGCTACCAACAGCTAGCTCCTCTTGGGCTGCTTTAGGTAGTGCTTTTTGTGAAATATATCTGGTCTAGAGTTTTCTTTATGGAAGTTTATAATTACTAATTTAACTTCTTTAATAATTACAGTGCTGTTCCGGTTTCTACTTCTTTTTTTTTTTAAGTTATGCCTAACTTTATTGTGGTAAAATATACATGACATAAAATTTAGTATTTTATTCATTTTAAGTGTATAGTTCAGTGGCATTAAGTACATTCACATTATTGTGAAACTGTCACCACTATCCATCTCCAAAACTTTTTTCATGTTTCCAAACTGAAACTCTGTACTCATTAAATACTAACTCCCCAGTCTCCCTCCCCCAGCTTCTGGCACCCACTATTCTACCCTGTCTCTATGAATCTCACTACTCTGGAAAACTCTTAAAAGTGTAATCTTACATTATTTGTCCTTTTGTGTCTGGCTTAGTTCACTTACCATAATGTCTTCAAAGTTCCATGTTGTAGAATGTGTCAAAATTTCCTTTCTTTTCAAGGTGGAACAATATCCCATTGGACGTATAGACCACATTTTCTTTATCCACTCATCTGTTGATGTACACTTGGTTTGCTTCCACCTTTTGTGAGTAATGCTGCCATTAATATGGGTATACAAATATCTGTTTTGGTCTTTGCTTTCAATTATTTTGGGAATATACCCAGAGTTGGAATTGCTGGATCATATGGTAAAACTTTTGTGCATCAAAGGACACTTTTGGTGTAGTCCAAATTATATTATTTTCTTTTGTTGCCTGTGCTTTAGGTGTCATATTCAAGAAATCATTTCCAAATCCAATGTCATGATGCTTTTCTCCAATGTTTTCTTCTAAGAGTTTTAGAGTCATAGCTCTTAACATTTAGGTGTTTGATCATTTTGAGTTAAATTTGTATGTGATGTGATTTAAGGGTCTAACTTCATTCTTTTTCTTGTGTATATTCAGTTTTTCCAGCAACATTTGTTGAAAAGGCTGTCCCTTTCCCCACTGGCACCCTTGTTAAAGATCATTTGACCATATATGCAAGGGCTTATTCCTAGGTTCTCTATTCTATTCCATTGATCTATATAGTCTGTCTTTATACCAGTATCATACTCTTCTGATTACTGTACTTTTGTAATATGTTTTTAAATCAGGAAATGTGAAACCTCCAACTTTGTTATTTTTCAAGATTATTTTGCCTATTCAGGGTCCCTTGATATTTCATAGGGATTTTACAATGGATCTTTCTCTTTCTGCAGAAATTATTGGAATTTTTATATAGATTGCATTGCATCTATAGATCATTTTGGGTAGAATTACCATCTTAACAACATTGTCTTCCAATCTGTGAACATGGGATGTCTTTCCATTTATTTGTGTCTTTAATTTCTTTCAAAAATGTTATAATTTCCAGTGTACAAGTCTTGCACCTCTTTGGTTAAGTTTGTTCCTAAGTATTTTATTCTTTTAAATAGTATCGTAAATCAAATTGTTTTCTTAATTTTCTTTCCATATTCTTCATTATTAGTGTGTATGCAACTGGTTTTGGTGTATTCATTTTGTATTCTACAACTTTGCTGAATTCTTTCATTTTTCTAACACTTTTGTTGTGGAATCTTTAGGGTTTTCTACTTATAAGATCATGTCATCGGCAAACAGAGATAATTTTACTTCTTTTTAGTTTGGATTCTTTTTATTTCTCTTTCTTGCCTTACTGTTCTGGTTAGGATTCCCAGTACTATGTTGAAAAGAAGTGGTTAAAATGGGCATCCTTGTCTTGTTCTTGGTTCTAGAGGAAAAGCTTTCAGTTTTTCACTATTGAGTATAATGTTAGCTGTGGGATTTTCACATACGGTCATTACTGTGTTGAGATTGTTTCTTTCTGCTCTTAGTTTGTTGAATATTTTTATCATGAAAGAGTCTATACATATATACAATGGAATATTACTCACCATAAGAAGAGATGAAATACTGCCATTTGTGATAACAAGGATTGACCTCAAGATAATCATGCTAAGCAAAATAAGCGAGACAGAAAAAGTTGAAAATCACACGATATCACTTATATGTGGGATATAAACCTAAAAGCAACAAATGAACAGGACAAACAAACAGAGACTCATGGACATGGACAATAG
>NW_024345483.1:1411815-1420348 GCF_902729225.1 Pteropus medius
CATTACATCCCAGGAATAAATCCCTCCTGGTCATGGCATATAACCTTTTAAACGTTTGGTTTGCTAGTGCTTTCTTTTTTTTTTTTTAACATTTTTGCATCAATATTCATAAGGGATATAGATCCGTAACTTTCTTTTTTTATACAGTCTTTAGTTTGTGTATCAGGTTAATGCTGGCCTCATAGAAGGGTTTGGAAGTGTTTTATCCTCTTTAATTTTTGGAATAGTTTGAGGAGGATGGATATTAATTCTTCTTTAAATGTTTGGTAGAAGAAAATAAAAATAAATGGTTGGGTTAAGTAAACACCAAATTAAGTTAAAGAGAACAATTCCTCAATCAGCTCGCAAGCAGATTAGACATGTACAAATTCTATGCGCTCTTCTCTCTTTGGTTCATGGAAAGGAATTGGGACTGGACTGCTGCTTTCCCCAAATCAGTGGGCTAGGGCAAATAAAAAGACCATGAAATTTCCTACTATTTTAAGTGTGGCTTTTTCTTGATTGGGCATTTGCTTGGTTGCCATAGACCTTTGACTGATTTCCAGAGCTCCTATAAAGTTATTTTAGTCTATTTCTAGTTGTTTATTTAATGTTTCTAAGGGAGTATCAGAGCCTGCAGCTTCCTAGTCTGCCATATTCCTAGATTCAATTATGATAGTTTTTTTCTAAGAATTTATCCATTTCATCTACATTATCAAACATTGGCACAATGTTGTTTATAATATCTTCTTTTCATCTTTTTTATTTCTGCACAACTGTAGTGATGTAATTTTATTCATTCTTAATACCGATAATCAATGCTTCCTTTCTTTTGCTCTTCATTGATTTCACCAAAAGTTTGACTTTCTGATTCCTTTCAAAGAACCAAGAACCTCTTCATTGTGTGCTTGAGTTCTAGTTCATTAACTTCTGTTCAAATCTTCATTATTTCCTGCCTTCTACTTTCTTTGGGATTAATTTGCTATTCTTTTACTATGCTTAGATTATTAATTTTAGTCTCTTTTCTTTTCTAATATATCCATTTAAGGCTATAAATTTTCCTCTTAGGATTTCTTTAGTTGCAGTTCACGATTTTTAATATGCAATATTTTCATTAGTATTAAGATCCAAATATATTTTTTTATTAAAATATCTTTTGTGACCCATGGGTTATTTAAAATTATGTTTCTTAATTTCCAAACACATAAAAACATACTAGAAATCCTTTTGTTGTCGATTTCTACTTTAATTGCAGTATGATCAAAGAATATATTGCATATGATTTAAACCTTTTAAATTTGTTGAGACTTGCTTTATGGCCCGAAATACAGCCAGCATTTGTAACACTATGCTTAAAAATAGTGTGTGTATATTATGTAGCTTCCGAATACAATGTTCTATATATGCCTGTTAGGCCAAGTTATTTTAATTTAATCTTCTATATCACTATCAACTTTTTGTCTTCTTGGTTCATTAGTTTCTTAGAAGCATTATGAAAATTTCTCACTATGATTGTAAATGTATCTATTTCTACTCGTAGTTCTAGAAATTATTGCTTTATATATTTGGACCTTGTGTTATTAAGTCCATACACCTTTATAATTGTTATAACTTCTTGGTCAATTGCAGTTCTTATCATTATGAAATAACATTCTATACCTACTCATTCTTTTTGCCTTCAAGTCTATTTTGTTTGATATTAATACAGCCACAGCAGCTTCCTTTTACTTAGTAATTTCATGGTATTCCTTTTTCTATCTTTTTAAAATTTCAACCTTACTGTATCTTTCTATTATAAATGTGTCTCTTATAAATAGAATTTAGTTGGATTATTCTTGTCCAGACTGATATTCATGGTCTTTTAAGTGAAACATTTAGTTCACTTATATCAGCGATGTTAACTGTTGTATTGTTCTGGTCATTCTAGTTGTCTCAGGTGTTCAAAATGTTCCTTCCTTTCCTTTCTTGCTTTTTTTGGATTCATTGAGTAATTTTTAATCATTCCATTTTGTTCTTTCTCCAAGTTTGACACTTATAATCTCCATTTCTAATCTAAATATTAGAACGTACATGACTAATTTATAAAATCTGGAATTTATCAATACCTTTACTCTCTTTTCAGACAATGTAAAGATCTTATGCCACTTTAGCTCCATATAGACCATCCCAACTTACATATTATTGTTTTCATGTATTTTAATTTTAACTTTTACCTCAAAACTCAGAAGGCATTATTATTATATTAGTTAGTAAATGTTCATTCAGTTTTACCCATAAACTTAATACTTTCTTGTTCTTTATTCTTTCTAACAAGGCAAATTTTTGGTCTGACAGAAGTACATCCTTTATAATTTCCTTTGTTGAGTATTACTTGTGATAGATTTTTCTCAGTTTTAGTATTTTTATCCTAAATCCTAAGATGTAATTTTGTTGAATTGGTGGTTGTTTACTTGAACATGGCAAAGATGACATTTTACTGCCTTGTATTTTTTTTCAATTTACTGTTAAGAAGTCAGCTATTAATATAATTGGCACTCTTTGAAATAACCTTTTCTTTCTTTTCTTGTTGCCTTAATTTTTTTGTTATATTTTTGAATACTACAGTTTCATCATGATGTGTGAAAGTTAGATTTCCTTTAATTCACTCCTCTTGGACTTCACTGGTCTTCTTAGATCTATAGGTTGTTATCTTTTAATATTTCTGGGAAATTTCTCTTCAAATATTGTCAATTGCCCAATTCCCTCTCACTCTCTTCTTCTTCTGGAACTCTAGGTAAACATATCTTAGACCTTCTCTCTCTGTAATTAATTCCACTTTGTTGCATTTCTATATTTTCCTTTTGACTTCCTGTTCTGCATTCTAAATACTTACTAATTCTTTCTTTAGCTTAGTCCAATCTGTTAATGTAGTTTTAATTTCTAGAAGTTATATAATTTTTAAAATTTTCTCAAATCTGCTAGGTCAATTCTTTTGGTTTTCCATACCATGAAGAAAATTTTAAGCTCCTATTTTATTTCTTCAAACATAGTAAACGTACTTATTTTCTCATAGCTGTCTGATAATTTAATTATCTGAAGTCTCATTGGATCTGGGTCTCTCTTATCTCTCATTCATGATATTTTGCTTCCTTATATGCTGGGTT
Source organism: Pteropus medius (assembly GCF_902729225.1). Lineage (NCBI taxonomy): Eukaryota > Metazoa > Chordata > Mammalia > Chiroptera > Pteropodidae > Pteropus > Pteropus medius. The sequence continues at coordinate 1,414,938 of NW_024345483.1, forward strand.
ATTTTACACCATGTCCATGAAAAATGGTTTGAGGGGATTCTTGAGGCCTGAATAAGAATTCCATTTTCCATGGAGTATTTGACTTTATTTTTGACAGAAACCTAAAGTCCTAAAGTTGCTGTCAGTCTGGGAGTACTTTAAACTAAATTCAAGTTTGGAATTTCATGGACTTGCACAGGTGATGTGAATTCAGACTGCAAATCCATAGCAGGACCATCTTGCAGTTTGAATTCTTCAGGGATTTCCCCCTGCTCTTTTTAGTGCCAAGGTAAATTTCCTTTTAGTTATCTAGGAGAATGGCAGGTTTACTTCTGTTTTATCCTTACATTGATGTCATAATCTTTTGGGGTTCCAGTTCAATTTGAGGGAACTCTTCCTATTAGACTCCTCAACTGGTCTTTGACTTCTGTCCCTCTTGCCCCATGAGGCTGTCAAACCCTAAGTTTACCTTTGCCAGAATCAGCAAATACGCTCAGAGCAAAGGATTTCTTCCATTAACTTTTCTGAATTATCATGTTTCCTTAGATTTTGAACTGGTCATTCCTTTCTTTATTGTCATATATTTTATGCTTTCAAGATTTTAAAAATATATATTTTATCTATCTTCTCTAGTTGTTTTCAGCAGATGGCTTGGCCCAATTAATCTTGTCTGCCATTTTTCTGAAACAGGAAGTCCTCAAACCCTTTTATTTTCTTTGAGGAGAGTTTTCCTCCTCTGAAATAGATTCCTGTATTCTGGAGTGTGATGGTCCAACTACTCTGTGTATGGGCTTTCGGACAATCCTCCTCTCTATTTTTGTCAATCTCACATCTCTCTCTTGTGCTCTGGTATCTCCAAGTTCTAAGGGTCTCTTAAGCTCTCTCTTTAAGAACATCTCGTTCTTCATAGATTCCAGGAGGCAGTTTTATTCACCCCGCTTTGTCAGTTACCACTCTTTAATCTGCCTTATGCCCTGAAGATAGTGATTGGAATCTCTCTGCTATGTGGCTATCTTGTGCTCAATCTACATCTCTAAACAGTAATCCTCTTTACTCTTTAGTGCACAGTAACCTGAATTTTGCCTCCATCACTCTCCTGAAACTATCTTTGGCAAGGTCACCCAACCACAACCTCCATGCTGCCAAAATCGATGGATATTTGCCACTTCTCATTTTCCTTGACATATCCACTGAATTTAATGCACTTGACCAATCCCTCCTTGAAACATTGTGTTCTCTTTCCTTACATGACAGCATACTGTCCTGATTCTCTATGTACCTCCCTGGGCATTTGTTTGCTGGCTCTTTCTCCTAACCAACACGTAAATGGGCACTGAACTCAGGCTCAAAGGACCTGATTTTTATTTTTGACTCTATTCAGTTTGAACAAATGACTTCCACTCTCTGAAACTCAGTTTATGATTTCTATAATCACTTTCAGTTCTAAATTTTAATAATTCCATATTTTTGAAGACCTTTTCAGGAATGTCAATGATAGTAAATAATTTCCCTGAAAGCTTAGTAAGACTACACTAGTTCTGGCCAACAATATTTAATGTTACATTCTAGAAAAGGAAAGTTGCTTAGAGGAAACTTGCTGTGTATTATGTGTGACCAAATGCTTTTTCCTGGAACCCACCCTGTATGGGAGTGTGGGTTTAGACAGAAATGTTTAGTAACCTTACATGGAGCTATGTTAGAAAGAGGTTTAGCAAAAAAAATCACAGCATCAGTCCCCTCCTTGAATCACAGGGGAATGCCCTGTTTGACAGATATATTTAGAAGGCCATCTTGACATATCAATCTTCGGCAAATGAATTGTGTGTCTTCGTACTCTATAAGAATTATGACATCTTTCCTTTTATAATTTAGTCTCCAATTTGAGATCTAAATCAAATTACCATGAAACTCTGATGGTTAGGGAAAAGATTAGTTTGGTTTTTTTTTTAGTTCCTTTTTTTTGTGGTAAAGTATCTGACATTCCTAGATATGTTGGCATTTTTCATGAGCTGAATTTTCTTATGTGATGTAATTTTTTGGGGAAAAGTAGACATTAAGTTTATGCTCAAATGAGAGAAAAGGACATCTTACTCATTTTGGTAATGCTTGTTGAGAAAGAGTTGTAACACACTAAGATGGTTTAAATCTGATTTATAATTCAGTATTGTCCAATAGTACTTTCTGTGATGAAGGAAATATTCTCTATCTTTAATACAGTAGCCACCAGCCCAATATGACTACTGAGCACTTGAAATGCAGCTAGGTCAACCAAGGAAGTGACACTTTAATCTAATTTAATTCTTAATTTAGATTTAGATTTAAATCATCACATGTGGCTGCTGGCTACAATAGTGGACTGAACAGTTTTGAGAATAGGTTTTAGTTTTTCCAACTGTACAATATTTTTTTATAATTGAGCTTATTGGGGTAACATTGGTTAATACAATTATATAATTTTCAGATGTACATTATAATTTGACATCTGCATATTCTCTTGTGTGTTTACCACCCAAAGTCTCATTTCCTTCAGCTACCATATATTTCATCCCATTTACCCACTTCACCATCCTCCTAAACCCTATATTTGCCCCCCTTTAACTAAGCAAGGTTCACTCCTCCCTCCCCCCACCCCTAATTAATAACCACTAGTCTATAGTCCTCTGGTAACCACTAGCCTATAGTCCTTGTCCATGAGTCTCTGTTTGTTTGTCCTGCTCATTTGTTGCTTTAGGTTTATATCCCACATATAAGTGATATCATGCAATTTTCAACCTTTCCCGTCTGACTTGTTTCGCTTAGCATGATTATCTCGAGGTCCATCCATGTTGTCGCAACTGGCAGTATTTCATCTCTTCTCAGGGCTGAGTAATATTCCATTGTATATCTGTACCACAGCTCTAGGTGTACAATCTTGAGTTCGGGGTGCATGTGAGAATGAAACAGATGATTTCCATGGGCTTCCTTGTTTCTAAAGACTCTGCCCCTCTTTCTGTTCTGCCACCTCTTCAGAGAGGAAGATATCCTCTGAATAATAGGGAGCCAATAAGGAAGTGAGAATGGCAGGACAGGCTGGCTGGTGAAACAAGAGAGGACTGAGTTCAGACCCACCCCTAATATTTGCAGGTTCCAGGACAAGAGAACACGAAGAGCCATGTATTATATGTCTAAATATTTAAGAGTTTTAAATGAATCTAACAAGATGTTAAATAAAAATATGCTCTGTCCTCCTAGTGTGACAATTATACTTTCCTGATGACCAGAAGGGTAAGTTCAAATTTAAACTTCTTAAGCTCTTCAGATTCTATGTTTGAACTTGATAGGGAAAATCAGCTCTCAACTCTTTGCTTGAGAGTTTTCCTCTTCTCTTCCCACTCTCATTCCATCCAACACTGTGAGGGATATCATTTACATGATTTTGGACACCTAGGCATGTACATCCATCCCCACAAGCAGTCACCTCTTGGCTACCTCTTGGGTCTAAGGTTACACATGTTAACGACTCATTCTACCCTCAGAAAGATATACCTGGAAGCAAACTAGGGGAAGTTTAGGTAGAGAATTATGCAGTCCTGGGTAACTTGAGCATGGTCTAAAAGTGGGGATCTCAACTCTTGTAGCAGAACCCCTTGACCCTTTAGGGGTCCTTGCCTCTGCCATGGGTAATTCACTTAAGCAGCTATTTCTCTGGCCCTCCTTCAGCCATGCCACTCCTTAAAAGGCAGTTTGCAGGGCAAGGGCCACCTCTGCCTGGTGCTAAGGGTAGTTCTATCTGAGTCTAAGTCTGAAGAGTTATGACAAACTTAACCTTAAATAAGAGATACAGCCCCCACACTGTGTGGTGGAAGAGCTACATGTGTGGACAATATACCTGAGAAACCCCAAGGTGGAGAAAGCCCAGGCCTTGAAGAGAGAGAGAGATGATGGAGGAATTTGCCTGGTAGGAAAAGGAGGAAAGAAATAAAGCCATTTCAGGCAGATAGTGCCTTTTCACTTCAGAAGATATGATGGAGTATAAGGCAGAGGGTGAAGCCAACAGTGGAGGAAAGACTTGCAGTCAGGAAAATAGATTGGGGCCAGGTTGGAAAGAGTTTTAATAAATATCATTTTAATATAAGCTCAAACGGACACATATGTCTTGTCCACCACCATGTCCCTCACCAGTCTTAGCATACTTCCTGGCCCAGCATGGTGACAAGGACCACATTCGGATAGGCATTCCTGCCTGTCACAAATCAAGAAGCAGTTTGGGCTCTGCTGTCTGATTTAGGTTGAGGTTTGTCATAACTCTTCACAGTCTTATACTCAGGAGCTCAGTCAATAGTCTTTTAATGACTGAGCACTAAGAAATATGGACTTCATTTTAAAGGGGATAGAGAACCACCATTGGGTGCTCCTAGATCTATAGCTAGCACAGACACTACCGCAACCTTGCCCTACCTGTGGGGTCTAGATTTTCCTGGCCAAGATCTAGGTAATTCCCCTCATTCTTTTCTCTATTTATCTGGATCATTTTCCAGATTACTGCTTGACTTGGACATAGAGAGAAGGAGTGCAAGGAGCTCTTACATAAACAGAAAGGTACACTGGAGAAATCAGAGCAGAAGTGGAGAGTGTAATGTCCTGGGGAATGATGGACACAGAATGTCCTGGAAAAAAGAGGCAATCCATGGAGTCGAATGAAGCTGAGATACTGAGGGTAAAAGGGACTGAGGAAACACCATTGACAATTAGGGAGTTGCAGGTGGCAATTAAAAGGAGGTGATGACAGAAGCTAGATTTCCAGAATTTATGAATGAGGGGTCAATGAGCAACAGAGTGTGAAGAGAACTCTGTTGAGAAGAAACATAAAGGAATAAAGAAGAAAAAACACAGTAGCCAGGGTGGAAGAGGATGTGGAAAGACAGTTGTGGGCAAGCTGGTTCCAAGGCAAGACTGCAAGTAATGAAGAAAAGGATTATCGAGAAGCTGTGAGGGCCTGACCAAGGCTCTGCAGTCTGAATTTATAATGGGTGCAATCTGGGCAGTGCTAGATGAAAGAGGGTTGGGGAAAGCTTCCAGGAGTAGAGGAGGAGGTGAGGGAGATTTCTCAGAACAAGGGATTGGAAAAACAAGGACGCTGAAGGGGCAGGAGCCAGGGCCTTGCAAGTGGCCTCCTTGTCTTAATTGAAAAGTCTGTATTTGGGGCCCCAGCTGGGTAGATAGTTTAAGTAATTTATCCAGGACCACTTTGAGCTTATCCAGGGTCGAATAATGTTATTGGACTGAACTGTAGCCCCTCCCCCAATTCAAATGTTGAAGCCTTAACCCTTAATGTGACTGTATTTGGAAAGAGGGCTCTTAGGGATATAACCAACGTTAAATGAGGTCATAAGGGTGGGGCCTTTATCTCATCAATTCAGTGTCCCTATAAAAATAGGGAGAGAGAGAGAGAG
>NW_024345483.1:1420657-1443902 GCF_902729225.1 Pteropus medius
CTGAGAATGTGACCTTATTTGGAAATAACGTCTTTGCAGATGTAATTACTTATGTGAAGTTAAGGTTTTGCTGGATTATCCAATGCCTGGTGTCCTTATAAAAAGACCACGCGAAGACACAGAGCCACAAGGTGCAATGCCATATGAAGATAGAGATTGGTATGATGAAGCTACTTGCTAAGGAATGCCAAGGATCACTGACAACCACCACAGGCTAGAAAGAAACAAGGAAGAAATCTTCCCTAGGACTCTCAGAAGAAGTATGGCCCTGATGACACCTTAATCTCAGACTTCTGGCCTCCAGAACTATTGAGAGAATAAATTCCTGTTGGTTTAAGCCACCCAATTTGTTCTCATTTGTTACAATAGCCACAAGAATCTAACGTAGTAGTAGAGCTCCAAGCTTGTCCTGTTCTTTCTACTACCCTACACTGCTTCTCTAACTAAAATTGACGTCCATATCTGAAATTAGAGGCTATTTTAAGACTTTTTTTTTTCCAACTTGATTTTTTAGTGTTAAATGTAATTTAAAAAAAAAATCTCATGGAAACAATTTGAACAGTCTGAAGAATGTAAGGTGAAACAATAAAACCTTACTCCTCACCAGTCTTGCAGTCATGCTGCCCCTTCCCAAGAGGGATCACTGTAAGGATTCCCTGGGAGTCCTTCTAGATGCTTCCCATACATTAGTATGGATGCGGCCTCTTTTTCTTATCCATTGAAATCCTACTATACACACCATTCAGTAACTTATTTATTTTTGCCTAACTATTTGCCTTTGTTGTTTTTCCTTGGCTATCTAGGAGAAGGCTGCCCTGAGACAGTGCTCCTTCAGGGGCAACTTCAAGGACAGACTCTGGAACCATACTGTGTGGATTCAAATTCTGATGCCACCACTTGCTAGCTGAGTGATTCCTGCCTGGCAAGTTACTGAACTTCTCTCCTCCCAATTTGCTCATCTGTAAAGCGGACTGACCTCATAAATTGCTATAAGAATTGAATGAGTTAATTTATACAAAGCACTTGGAGCAGTGGCTGGTACAGGGCCAACAGTAGATTCCTTCCTCGTTTTTGTTAATATTTTCAAATATGGATGTGCCAGCATTTATATCTTTATGTGTGCCCCCTTGTGTGACTGTCTGGAGGATAAATTCATGAGAGTTGAGTTGGCTGTGCCAGTTGTCCCTGCCACCAACAGTGTATAGTTGAGGCTGTCTCTCCACACCCACTCCAACACCAAGTTCCTACCAACTATTTTAATCAGTAATACTTTAAATATTGTTGTGCTTATTGTAATTTAGTGGGCAGTGTTCTTCTTTTGCTAAATGCATGCCATTATTGGTTCAGAAATGTATTTCATGAGTGGTTACAAATAGCATGGTTACAACTGTGTTAGCGTTCCCTCTTTCATGATTGGCTTTCACAAACCTTCTACTTCAAAGGCCACCATGAGAGCATCTTGCCCAGGACATGCAAGCCCAGGGCACTCTGCTAATAGCCTGCCTTGGCTCAATATATGTTGGGGCAGAAATTACCTGCACTCCTTTTCGACAAGAAGTGATTCACAACCTAATGGAGCCCATTCTATTTTCAGACACACCCACTGTCTGAACCCTTGTTTAGATTGTAGTGGGTGTCCTATGCACACAAGGCTTGCGGGGAGGTCAGTCAATATGTCAGGAAAAGAACAAAGTTCATGTTGCGAAGAGTAGCTTGTTGACCTCCTGTATCATTAGCATTTGAGTACTTAATTCCAGCAGCATAGAGCATGAATGACCAGATTAGCCATTTGTCATCTTTAAAACTCCTGAACAGATAATCCTTGATAAGATGGGAAAAACAACCTTTGTAAGATGGACATGAGATGGTTGTTAGGAAGACAGAGGGAGAGCAGTTGTTGGGTTTGTTTGTTTGGGGTTGTTTGTTGTTGTTCCCCTTCCTCTGTCCTGGAAAGAAGAAAATAACAAATGAGCAAGTAAATACATTGAGAAAAATATAAAATATTCATAGAATTAGTAAAGTCTTTTGTAAAAAAAAAAAAAGGTTTTCATTTTTGGTGTTCACTTAACCACCCTTATGCTGCTTATCCTGTTCCTATCTCTTCTCCCAATCCCTGCATCACTGTTCTCCATGCTTCCTTTATCTGCCCAACCTAAAGGGGAGCCCGTCTGGGCAAGGGATTTTGCTTGCTTCTTCTCTGGATTTCTAGGCCCCTGCAGAGGATTCAGAGCACCACAGAGGCTTGGGACATCTGTATTGCCAAAGAGTCTGGAGCTCCCTGTAGCAAGACACGCAGGTGGCTGGCTCCATTTAATGTACCAAGGAAAGTGGGAACCCTCCAGCAGCTAGAATGTTCCCACACAAACTTTACAGAATGAAATTGTAACTTACTAAAAGCCCAGTAGTTCACTTCCCTCCCCCAGGCATTGTGTTAGTTCAAAGAATAATGAAGGTTTTAAAAAAAAAGTGATAAAGACATTGCATTTCTCAAAACAACCAGGCAGCAAAAGACTCAAGAATCTAAGTGATTAGGTAGAGTCCACAGAGCTTTGTTAAGGGCAGGAACAGGCTAACTGCTGTGTCCTTTAAGACAAATACACACACACACACACACACACACACACACACACACACAAACACACACACACACATTTACAGGTCAAGCAGGGTTTACTGAATTATATACACAAAATGTTGAAGGAATTAAAAAAGGAAACAGGTGAGTTTTGTTTTTCTATATATTTATCTCATGGAGCCTTACAGCAATTTTGCAACCAAGAGAGGTTCTAAGAGAAAATATTTCCTTCATTTGTGAAGAGAATATTACACCTGAGGCAGTCCGCAGGGGCGACTGAATTACAGATACTCAGTGAATAAAATGAGAACTACATGCATGCTTGTGCTTCCCCACCCCCACCCCAGTGCTTTAATTATAAAGTGGGAAGATTCTCCCCCTTGCTCTCTGAAAAAGGCTTGCAGATAAGCCATTTCATCTTAACAGGTGAAGCCCCTAGAGCTGGCTACCCTGCCCCGTGTGGGTGGCCAGCAGCCTTTCTGAAAGATCTTTCTGACTTGAGAATGAGCTGATTTGAAAGTTACATTAAATGTAACCGTGGCTACTTCTACATTGACTGATTCATCTGTGCTGTTGAGAATATAATTGCACAGTCACAACTGGCTGAGCTGTATGCCACCAGTACTGTCCCCAAAGGATGGAAGGGACCCCTGAAAAAAGACTTCCTTTAAGGCATTTAAAATCCTCTAGCCCCCTCTCCCAACCTCAGTTGGGAAGTAAACACTCCTTAGGGGAAATATTGTTGCTCCCTCCTAAATACAGTCATTCCTGTGTGTTGAATTCCTAACATGTTTTCCATGTTTACATTTTCTTATGAAAACCTGTCCAAGAAAAGCAGAGGTGCTTAATCCATGGCCTACAAACTGCTTAGCAGCTATGGAGACCTTGATTAGTGTGCCACGTTTCGTGCATGTGTGCAATTTTCTGATTCTCAACGGAGCCTGTAATTCCCGAATGCTTAAGAGTCAATCCTTTAAGTGACCCGGAAAGGTCCCCGAGGGACTGGTGTGCAGTTACTATTGACAGAAGCCCGGGACCAGCCAAGCTTACTTACACCTGAAAACATTTGAACAGCCCCCGATCTACATCTGGGAACCCCAAAGACACAAAGGGAAAATAACTGAACAAATAAGCCTCTCGTTAAACAGCAGCACCCTCTAGTGTGTGGCAAAGAGCAATTCTTCAGCAAGCAATCAGAGTGTAAGGCTAGAGATGCTGGCACCAGCAGTGAATCAGCGCAAGGAGACCAATTATGCTTGCTTGCCATCACCTTCCCAGTGACACGAATATCCAAGTGAAGTGCTTTCTGCTGCATATTGAAATTGGGAGAACTCTAGACCAGAAATTAGAACTCTGGGATTCAAGTTCTGGCTCTGCTAACTAACTAGCTCTGTGACCCTGGGCAAGTCACTTCATCCCTTCAGTCCTTTATTTGTTATAACAGAAGAGATCTGCTGTGCAACATCGTGCCTGTAGTTAACAATGAGGTATTGTGCACTGACATTTTGTGAAGGGAGATCTCATGTTAAGTGTTCTTACCACAAAAAAAAAAAAAACAAGGGACACAAGGAAGCTTTGGGAGGTGTTGGATATGTCTATTCCCTTGACTGTGGTGATAATATCACGGGTGTTTGTATATGTCCAAATGCATCAATTGTATGTATTAAATATGAGTAGTTTTTTGTATACCAGTCATACTTTAATTATGCTGTTAAAAAAAGATATTTTTGAAGCTTTAATTAATGCCCCTTACTTTTTTTATTCCTTCATCCATTCACTCCCTCATTTTATCATGCATTTAATAAATGTTTAACGAGTCCTTGCTATATGCCAGGAATTAGGTACCCAAGACCCTGTTTACTGTCTCTATGTTAGTACTGAATTTCTAGAGTCCATTTTTATCCTTACCCTCTCTCAAACGTCTGCTTTCCAAACGTGAGACGTCCAATGTAGGCACACCGCTTGTATAGAAAAACTTCTCGAGGCTCCCTCTGAGAATCTTTATAGCACATGGAATTGTTGGGGAATCCACTTCTCTGTTTTGATATCTGTATGGTGGGCTTTTAATAAAGTCTCGAAAAGGAATACCGAGAGACCCAGCCCTCCTTCCCCAGTGAGCGCTAGCTAACAGGGAAAAAATAAGGTGGCTCTTGTGCTAGGAGGTATTGCGGGAGGCCAGGCGGAGTTATGCCGAGAGTGGGGAGAAGACAGGAGAGGGCTTTAGCCTTTGAAAGTGATATATCTGATACCGTAGACACAGGGAAGAGGCCACACGGCTGCTCCAAAGAACTAAAATCTAGAGATCGCAGAGAGCTGGTGGAAAATGGCGCAACCAGTGAGGAAGAGCAGATCATTCTTAGTGCAGGTGCTCCCTCTAGTGTCCAGAAGAGACCATGACAACATTGACGAATTTAGAACGCGTGGGAAGCGGACAACTTCAGGAACTCCGCTCGATTTTACTTACTGGTTTTCCTTGATTCTAGCCTAATTCTGCGCCCCCGTCCCATAGCATGGACAATTTCGAGTAAGAAATTGAGGTGAATTTGTGAATTTCCAGGAGTTCTGGGCAGAGGTGAGTCTGAAGCTTGAGGAAGCTGAGCCAACTGTGCAGACATCAGTCAGCCAAACCTATGCCCTGAGAATATTACCATTCCTTAGGGTGTGGAGGTGTGCACATGTGTGTGTGCACACACCCACACATGCACATATATGTGTCATTTTTTTTGGTAATCTATTAAATTTTTATTTTCTATATATTTTGAGAAAAATTGATTTATACTTATTTCTGAAAGTTTGGAAAACAGAAAAGTAAAGCTTCTGGCCATGAAGGGGTAACTGAATCTGGAATTACTAATCCACCATAAACAACTAGAAACGGGACAAATATATGTGAAACAGGTAATTTCAGACATTAGACAAGAGGCAGCACATGACTGTGATAATAGAGAGCAGGAAATAAATGAGATGAGCCCGAAACACAGAGCAGGGAGGAAGGACCCAAGCAGAGCAAAGCTTCCCTTAGTTGATGAGTTGGAAATCAGAGTTCACCAAGGCTGATGCAGCTCAGCTGGAAGGTGTGGGACAGAGTACCAGAAATGAGGAGTCTACACAGAGAAAAAGTCCCAGAAATCTGAGAAAGACTTTTCTTGAGTGTTTACTGACTACTAGACTGAGTAAGGAACAACTGGGAAGTTTTAAGCAGAACTATTTCCAGAGCTCATACAAGACTGGGAGATGTTCAACTTCTGGCCAAGAAGAGTGGAGAATCCTCAATGACCTAGATATCCCTTGGAAGGCGGGAGGTAGTGTGTGTGTGGGGGGGTGGTGGAGACTTTTTCTTAAATCATTATTTTTTTAAATCTCCAAATACAGTTTTTTAATTTGGGAAACAATATCAAACCCATTAGAAGGTTTTCAGTGTGCAGCTCTTTGTAAATTACTCATTAAGCCAATAATCCTGGTAAACATGCTAATTCTGTAATGAGTACTCAATAAAGCTTGCTAATATTCTGTCAGCCAGGGGGACTTTTTGACTTACATGATGTTTGACCCAGTTTTTGTGTCCCTAAGTGTTATGTAGCTAGACACAATCAACCTTCCATTTCTCATGAATCTAATGTCTTTTTTAAAATTTAGTTTATTGGGGTAACACTGGTTTATACAATTATATAATTTTCAGGTATACATTATAATTTGACATGTGTATATTCTATTGTGTGTTCACCACCAAAAGTCCAGTTTCCTTCAGCTGCCATTTATTTGATCTCCTTTATCCACTTCACCTTCCCACTACCTCCTATATTTGACCCCCTTTAACTATCTGTCTCTACCCTCCTCCCCCATCCCCTACCCTCTGGTAACCATTAGTCTGTAGTCCATGTCCGTGAGCCTCTGTTTGTTTGTCCTGCTCATTGGTTGCTTTTACATTTATATCCCGCATATCAGTGATATTATGTGATTTTCAACTTTTTCTGTCTGGCTTATTATGCTTAGCATGATTATCTCAAGGTCAATCCCTGTTGTCACAAATGGCAATATTTTGTCTCTTCTTATGGCTAATATTCCATTGTATACATGTACCACAGCTTCTTTAACCAACCATCTATAGTAGGACACTTCGGTTGCTTCCATGTCCTGGCCACTGTGAATAATGCTGCTATGAACATCGGTGTGCAAATATCTTTTCAGATACGGGTTTTCAAGTCTTTGGTGTAAATACTCTTTTTCTTAAATTCTTAAAGAATTTTTGTTACCATTTCCTGTAATTATGCAGCCTGTGTGTAGATGGTGTGTGTCCAAGGAACCAACATGCAACTGTTTAACCAAGTGTTTTACAATTACATCACAATGGTCACCATCTTCCCTGCCTGTAATCATGTGGTCCTCAATGCCCTCCATCTTACCTCCTCCACTCAACCAACTCTACATTTAACTCTATTACTTTCAGCACCCTGCTTCTTGTGTTATATTCTGCATTAATCAGGATTCTTGTATAAAAACAATGGAAACTAGGTCTTGTTTAATAGAGCAGGAAAGTAATTTAGCAAAAGGATATTTGATAAACCATTAAGTCACTTGGGCCAGAAACAATTAATCGAATCATACCACAGAAATGCTGATGATGACCCAACTGTTGTCACTATTAAGTACTAGAGTCCTAAACCATTGTCAGTGAATACTGGACACTGTCACTAACATTTCAGCTACTGTTGCCCCTGGGAACTTGCTCTTGCTGCAACCATCACCATCGGAGGGAGAATTTTCTTCTGTCCTAATTCTTTAGGTCACTAATGTCAGGTTCAAAGACCTGAAAGAGGACCTCTGATTATCTGAGCCTAAGTCATGTGCAACATCATAGCTACAAGGAATACTGGGACATGGAACATTTTCATCTTCTATAGTGAGAGGTGGGCTCTGCCTCTAACACCAAGAGTTGTGAGACAAGGAATTCCCTAAACATGACAAGAGGTCCAGATGCTGAATGATATCACAATATGAAAAATATCCACTTCACAATGATAACTTCTAGCACATAGTAGATAGTTAATAAATATTTATTGGTGGAGTGATTGAAAAGCAGAGAAGACTGAAAGTGACTAACATTATCCTACAGAATGTGATCAGATAAGTGGAAAGGGACGTGAATAGTATCCTCTCTAGTATAGGATAAAAAATGGGAGTCAGGTCAGACATTTGAGCATGGTAGTGTGTAGAGGTAGAAAGCTCATGGCTGGACAAGGTGATTGTGGCTGGAAGATCTAGGGTACCATGTAGGGATTAAATAGACTGTCTGTGTAACATAGTGGAGAGAGGGTTCACGGGCCTAGGATGAAGTCTTGAGAGGCATAATCCCTTAGGTGTGTAGGAATTAGAAATTCATGTAGTATTGCCCCAAGTCATGCAGGATGGTTCATGACCTTTACACCTTTGAACGAGAGTTGGAATTAGTAAGTGAGACATGGGATTGAGAGTGTCATGTCATATGTGGATCCATTTCATAAGTCCCTACATGTGGCTACATCTGAGAGACTTTCAAGAACTTCATGGGTAGCTGAGGCAGGTTGGGGGAATAGCTCTGTGCCTGAGTGCTAGCAGCCAGGGAGTAGTGATGTCGACTGCTCTAAAAAAGTAACTCAACTCCTTTGGAGCAGCTTAGTTATTAGAACAGAAAGAGTCTAGAATTGAGAGCTGAGGCTCACAAAAATTATGTATTGTTGTTGCCCTGGGACCTCTCTGTCTGGGACAGCTATCCTGTGATGAAGCCTTGGCTGGACAGAAGGCCACCCAGGCTTTATATCTCTGGGTTTTCAAATGTGAATGTTTTAGCTTCAGCAGGTGGAACTGCTAAAGGCAATTCAGAAGTTTAGAAACCACAGGTTTAACAGTCAGGTTAAAGAATAAACCAGGGTGCCATCCAGATATAAAATAGATAAAAAAAATTAAGGATAGCATGTATTCTAATCTCTGGAAGACGATTCAGGTATTACATAGGACTGACAACTTTATAATGTCACTTCCACAAAATGGGTGTAATGGTTAATTTTATGTGTCAACTTGACTGGACCACATGATACCCAGAGAACTGGTTAGACATTATTTCTTGGTATGTCTGTGAAGATGTTTCCAAAACACATTAGCATTTAAATGGGTATACTGAGTGAAGCAGATGGCCTTCCCCAATGTAGGGGAGCCTCATCCAATCCACTGAAGGCCTGAATAGAACAAAACGGTGGAAGAAGGTGGAATTCTCTTCCTACCTGCCTGTTGAGCTGAGACATCCATTTTCTGCCCTTGGTGCTCCTGGTTCTCGGGCCTTCTGACCCAGACTGGAATCTACACCTGGGACTTAGCCCCCAAAACTGTGAGAGTAAATTTCTGTTTGAGCAGCCTAGTCTATGGTATTCTGTTATAGCAGCCTAAATGGACTAAGACACGGGGATAATAATAGACTGAACCTATAGTGTTATTGTCAGGGTTAAATAAGCTGATGTGCAGTATATAAAGTGCCTGGAAGATAGTGGATGATCAATAAATGGTAGCTGTTATTATCACTATTATTACATATTTGTGAAGTTTAAAAATAGTTATTATCTAACAGTGTGTCTTTCATCATACAGACAAATGCAGTTAATAAGTATGTCTAGCCCTGGGCTCCACCAGTGTGTCAGTTGGGGTCCAACCAAGAGAGAAACAGAAAACCACAATTTAAATAAGGAAAATTTACTATAAAAATTAACAATTTATAGAGAATTAGGTACCAAAAGGGAATAATAAGGCTCTAAAGAATATCCTGTGACTAAGAGAGAGTACCCAAGGAAGGAACAAACGTAGAAGAGGGCAGGGACATCCCCAAGGCTAGCAGTCAGACCTCATTGAAGAGGGTGTGGTTTTAGCCCACTAAATGATGGAGATCACTGGGCTGGAAGATTCCTACTAGGGTGTCAGCAGGCAGGAAACTATCACCTGGATTTCCAATAAATTCGCCGGGAAGCTGTCCAGGAAGAGGTATTGAACTTGCTAAAAAGCCAGCTAGGTGTCTTCAGAACTTGCCAAGAAACTGCCCTTTTGCCAGGTGCTGCTGAATTCATCTGGAAACTAGGTGAGGCACCCACAAATCTCACAGGGAATTCGCACATGGGGGAGGGCAGGTGCTGCTGGACTTGTCCCTGGGAAGGTAGCTGGGATGAGAGGAGGAAGGGTTGCTGCTGAAATTCAGCAGGTGTGAGTCCCAATGGGTGTCCTACATGCCAGCCAAATGCCCTGGAAACAGGAAGAAGCAAGTACACCAGAACCAGGAAAAGAAGCCCTTTCATCCTCTAGCATCTCTCCCATTCCTTGTGCTGGAAAAGCTTAAGATTGTGCCAGCTGGCAATATTCCAGGATCACATGCAGGCAAAGAAGGCTGGACTAGGGTCTGAGAGGCAATACACTGATAACTGGCATAGCTAAGAGGCAGTAGAATGTGATGCCTAGGGAGTGGAGCCTCTGAACCTCAACTGCCTGGGTTGAAATTCCAGCTCTGCCAATTCAGGCTTTCTGTGCATCAGTTACCTCATTCTATAAAGCAGGGGTAATTGCAGTATCTACCTGCGATGAAAGATTGTAAATATTAAATGAGATAGCATATGTTAACCTGTCCAGCTATGTTCACCTTTGTATACAGTGCCTGACACATAGCAAGAGCTCAATGTAAGTCAGCTATCAGTATCATGATTGTCACTGTAGTCTACCTGGCTGAGATGCATACAGAAGACTGTCTTCTACTTGGCTGTCCCCTTAGGTGAAGATGGGGGCTCCCAGCCATTCTGTTTCATAAAGACTGCTAACCTGAGGAGCTTTACCAAGACGTTAGGGATCAGTGAGAATGAGGAGGCTCTAGGTGTATGTCTACATTCAGACCCCTCCCCAGAAGTCTTGGCCAAGGGGAGTTCCACATGTTTTTTCATAAAGTACACTGACCCCAGTACAGTGGTGGAGGGCTTAATGTGCCCTTGCCATACCTTTGGGGTCTTATATGTAACAAAACATTGTGTGGAGAGAGCGGGAGAGAAGGGATTGGACTTTAATAGAGTATTCTAGGCTGTGTAATATGAAGCCCTTTTCCATCTCCCCTGTGAACTCTTTGGGAAACCCAACATTGTTCAATAATGCTTTTGAAGCATGTGTGGCTTCTTTCTTGGAAATGTGAAAAGGGGCTAGGTTTTGTGTGGGGTGAATGCTTGGGTTACAAGGGCCTAGGTCTGGGGCTCTGAGTGAGAGTGTAAATTCTAGGCAGGTACACAGGCCCTACAGACCAGATCAGTCACGTGATGTCATTCACTGAGTCATGGTGTCTTAGTTGCCCTTTTGCCTTCATAACTACAAATGTCTCTGGTAGGTGAGTGGTGTGTTTTTCTGAAACATGGGTAGAAGTATTGCAGAAGGTAGCTGAACCATGGGCTTTCCTTCAGAGATTTTTAAGGGCTTCTAGTCAAGATGGCAGAGTAGGTAAACACTGTATTCACTTCCTCTCATGACCACATCACAATTATAACTAAACTATAGAACTATCATCATTGAGAATCACCTGAAGTCTAGTTGAGCAGAAGTCCTATAACTAAAGACATATACAAGAGGCTACCTTGAAACTGGTAGGAGGGGTGGAAATACGGAACAGGCTGATCCCACACCCCTGTGTTACAGGAGGGATATCTTGGCTGTCAAGGTTACCTCAGAGGAGCAAAGTGTCCTAGCCCCACACCAGACTCCCCAGCCCAGGGTTCCAAAGTCGGGGAAAGACGTCTCTATAACTTCTGGCTTTGAAAACCAGCAGATGTTGTAGCTGAGTGAAATGAAGGGCAGTTAGAGATCCAGGCATTCCTCTTAAAGGGCCCACTCTGAGCTCCAGTGCTAGGGCAGCAGCTTGAAAGGCACCAGGGACATATGGGGAGGAACTGAGTTGTCTGGCTTCGGAGTGAGGGCTGGAGATGCAGCTTTCTCCCAGACGAAAGTGCTGGCAGAAACCATAGCTCCTTTGCTGAGTTCTCCCCAAACCCAGCCTGTATACACAGGCAGGCACCATATCCAAGTCTCCAGCCCTGATGATTTCCTGAGGCCCTGGCCCACCCAACTTTCAGGCCCACCAGAGCCACTTCCAGTGGCTTTTACATACAGATGGCCTGTCTTGGCTTATGTTGCAGACTTTCTTACAATCTCTCAGAGGTTCACAACCCAAAACAAGTAGCATCTGGCCTCGACATGCCCTGTACCTCATGCTAAGCAGCCCCAAGTCCAGCACTAGCAGCAGCCATCCTCAATTCACAATTCATCTCCTCCCAGGCACCTTCAAGTCAAGCTCAAGTGGCAACCATCTGCAGGCCACTTTGTAGCTCATACCAAGTGGCCCTGGGCAGGACACAGGCCATAGCTGACCTTCTCCTACACCAGAGCACCTCCCAAGAGGCTCTAGAACCAACACACCTGGTGGCCAGCCTCAGACCACAGCAGAGCACCACCCGACAACCTCCATAAACAACACATCCAAAGGGCAGACTGGGCAGGCACAAGAGCCCTGCTAAAGCAAATCCTGCTCTATTGGGTCAGCCCCTGCACAACAGGTCCTTCACTATAGTCATGGCCTGTGCTCATAACCAATTATTCCGAAGGCCAACCACTTCCATTGAGATAGCAACAGCAATCAAAGCTCAAGTATTACAGAAGGACACACACAACCTGCACAAAGGACATACCTGGAGCACCTAGCTCAGATGACCAGGAGGATTGCACTACTGGGCCCCACAGGACACCTACTACATAAGACCACTTTACTAAGACCTAGAAACACAGCAGACCTACCTAATACATAGAAACAGACACAAGGAGACAGCCAAAATAAGGAGACAAAGAAACATATCCCAAATGAAAGAACAGAACAGGCTATAGAAAAAGAACAAAACAGAATAGAGACAAACAATCTACCAGAAGCAGAGTTCAAAACATTGATTATAAGAATGCTCAGTGACCTCAATGACCTCAGTGAGAACTTAAACAGAGAAATAGAAAACGTAAAAATGGAGCTAGAAACATTAAAAGGAACCAGTCAGAAATGAAGAGCACAATAACTAAAATAAATAATATATTACAGGAAATCAACGGAACATTAGATGAAGCAGAAATTTGAATCAGCGATTTAGAAGAAAGGTAGGAGAAAACACCCAATCAGAACAGCAACAAGAACAAGTAATTTAAAAAAATGAGGATAGTTTATAGGGCCTCTGGGAAAGCATCAAGTGTACCAACCTTCATGTCACAGAGGTACCAGAGGGAGAAAAGAGAGCAAGAAATTGAAAACCTATTGGAAGAAATAATGTTGGAAAACTTCCTTAACCTAGTGAAGGGAATAGACATACGAGCCCCTTAAGGAAGCATAGAGAGATCCAAGCAAGATGAACTCAAAGAGGGCCACACCAAGACACATCGTAATTAAAATGTCAAAGGTTAAAGACAAAGAGAGAATCTTAAAAGTAGCAAGAAAAAAGCATCTACACTGAACACACTGCGACCTAGCATGGAGTTAGGCTCTCTGGGCTGAGGGGCTTCAGTGAGATATGGCCCAGTGCTTTCGGACAATGGAGAAAAGCAAGGTATGCAAAGTGGTCAGCATGGAATCGGCTCTCAATAAATTGTGGCTATAAAGATAGGTCTTGCCCTTACTCCTAGTCTGATGGGTGAGGGAGGAAAATGGGTAAGCAATTAAAATCCAATGCTGTGATGATGGAAGAGTTTGGACACAAAAAAGGAGGGAGAGGCTATCCGTGTTCATGCCACTGGCTGTGTGGATGCTGCTTAATAGGTATTTACAGATGAGGCCTCTCTGCCAGGACTTTGTGCTTGTTGTGCCCTCAGCCAGGAGCGCCTCATCACATCTCGGCCTGCCAAAGTCCTGCCATTCTTCAGGGCCAGCTCCTCAGTTCTCCTGGTTGACCCTGGCTCCTTTCTACCTGGGCAGTCTCCCCCAGTAGGCCTAGATTCAGAAATGTTGGTATCCGTGTGCTGTTCCCTGGAAGAAGGCTGTGTGAGCTCCTGCTGGTGGCGCGAAAGTCCTTCACTGACAGGCACCTGCACACTCACCTGCACCTCCTCTCCAATGTCCATGGACTAGTGCATCCTCCACTCCCTACCCAGAAAGAGCCTTATCTCCTCACTTCCCACTAGGTGCCTTGGCAGCCACTGGCTGAAGGATCCTGGGTCAGACTCTCGATTTGTGGCTTCTCAAAGTCATTCAGATTGAGACCCTTGCTTCAGCCAGTTCTGAGTGCCTGTGTTGGCTCCCTGTCTGACCCTCCTCCTGGCTCCTTGGGCTCTGTTCCCAGCTGAGACACACGTGCATGGCACCTCACAGTTTGCAGGCTGCTCCCTCAACTCAGTGTTCTGTCATCTAGGCTCTGAGCTCCTCAGGGCCAATCTCTCACCCATTCCCATCTACAACAAGTAGAAAGAGGAATTGTGATGTGTGGCACTCAGGTCTTAAATCCACTGATTTGCTAGGTGGCCTCAGGTAAGTTCTTCAACTCTCTATGCTTCAGTTTCTATAAAATGGGAACAATAATATTATCTGTCACAGAGTTCTTGTGTGAATTCAAAGACACAATGTGTATAAAGCACTTAGCACAGTGACTAGCACAAAGTAAGTGCTCAATAAATGTCAGTTATTCTCCAACCTTCTTGGAGGTTTACCCAGGTTATCTCTAAGCCCATGCTGTTACTGCCCCCTTCCAGGGTTTTCCCCTGGCCCCAAATCCTTTTATTCCTACTGCTCCAATTCTGTCTTTGGAATCAGACAGACCTGGCTTCGCTTCTTGTTTCATGACTTAACTCATGACTATTTCTCGACACTGCAGAAATACAAAGGATCATACAAGAATACTATGAAAAAGTATATAACACCTAATTTAATAACCTGGAAGAAATAGACCAGTACTTAGAGATACAACCTTCCTAGACTGAGTCAAGAAGAACTGGAAAACCTAAATAGACCAATCAGCAGTATGAAAATTGAAGCAATCATAAAAAACCTACCAAAAAGTAAAAGTCCAGACCAGATGGGTTCATCAGTGAAGTTTACCAAACATTCAAAGAACATTGAATACCCTTTCTCCTCGAACTCTTCTAAAAAATTGAAGAGGAAAGAATACACCTCGACTCATTTTATGAGGCCAATATTACCCTGATACCAAAACCTGGTAAAGATAACACAAAAATAGAAAACTGCAGACCAATATCTCCCTTGAACACACATGCAAAAATCTTAAATAAGATACTAGCAAACCGAATATAGCAACATATTAAAAAGATTACACACCATGATCATCAAGCGGACTTCATCCCAAGGGCACAGGGATGGTTCAACACATGCAAATCAATTAACGTGATATGACACAGAAACAAATTAAAATATAAGAATCATATGATCATATCAATAGATGCAGAAATAGCCTTTGACAAGATACACCATCCATTTATGATTAAAACACTTAACAAAATCGGTATAGAAGGAAAATATCTTAAAATAATAAAGGCCATCTATGACAAATCCTCAGCCAACATTATACTTAATGGAGGAAAATTAAAAACCTTTCCTCTAAGTTCAGGAATAAGGCAAGGCTGTTCACTATCGCCACTGTTATTCAATATAACATTGGAGGTCCTAGCGAGTGCAATCAGACAAGAGAAAGATATAAAAGGCATCCAAATAGGAAACGAAGAAGTCAAACTGTCACTATTTGTGGATGACATGATTCTCTATACAGAAAACCCTAAAGACTCCGCAAGAAAACTACTAGAAACAATAAACAAATACAATTAAGTTTCTGGATACAAAAACCAATGTTCAAAAATCCATAGCGTTCTTATACTCTAATAATGAAGTGTCAGAAAGAGAAGTGGAAAAAATAATTCCTTTTGCAATTGCAACAAAAAGAACCAAATATCTAGGAATAAATCTAACGAAACATGTGAAGGACTTATGTAATGAAAACTATAAGATCCTATCAAAAGAAATTGAAGAAGATACAAAGAAATGAAAAGATATTCCATGTTCTTGGATTGGAAGAATCAACATAGTTAAAACAACCATATTACCTAAAGCATTATACAGATTTAATGCAATCCCCATCAAAATCCCATTGGCATTTTTTAAAGAAATAGAACAACAACAACAACAAAAAAACATCAGTATGGAAGCACATAAGACCCTGAATTGCCAAAGCCATCCTGAGAAAAAAGAATGAGCCTGGAGGCATCACTCTGCTCGACTTCAAATTATCCTACAAAGTGACAGTAATCAAAACAGCATGGTATTGGCAGCAAAACAGACACACGGACCAGTGGAACGGAATCGAGAGTCCAGAAGTAAACCCATATTTATTCGGGCAAATAAGTTTTAACAAAAAAGCCAAAAACATACAGTGGAGAAAGGAAAGCCTCTTCAATAAATGGTGCTGGGAAAACTGGAAAGCCACCTGCAAAAGAATGAAACTAGACTGTTGTCTATCATCACACACCAAAATTAACTCCAAATGGATTAAGGTCCGGAATATAACCTGGAACAATAAAATGCATAGAAGGAAACATAGAAACTAAACTCAAGGACCTTGGACTTAAAGAGGATTTTATGAATTTGACCTCAAAGGTAAGAGAAGTAAAAGCTAAAATAAACGAATGGGACTACATCAAACTAAAAAGCTTCTGCACAGCAAAAGAAACCATCACCAAGGTAAAGAAACAACCATCCAAATGGGAAAATATATTTGCAAGCAACATCTCTGATAAGGGCCTAATATCCAAAATACACAAAGAACTCATACAACTCAATAACAACAAAAAAACAAATGATCAAATCGAAAAATGGGCAGAGGATCTAAACAGACATTTCTCCCTAGTGGACATACAAATGGCCAACCAGTATATGAAAAAATGCTCAACATTGCTATCTATTAGGGAAATGCAAATCAAAACCACAATGAGATACCTTCTCACACCTGTTAGAATGGCTATAATCAACAGGACAAGTAATAACAAATGTTGGAGAGGATGTGGAGAAAAGAGAACCCTCATGTACTGCTGGTGGGAGTGCAAATTGGTACGGCCACTATGGAAAACAGTATGGAGGGTCCTCAAAAAACTAAGAATTGATCTATCATATGATCCAGCAATCTCTCTACTGAGTATTTACCCCACAGACTTGAAAACCCATATCTGAAAAGATATTTGCACACCGATGTTCATAGCAGCATTATTCACAGTGGCCAGGACATGGAAGCAACCGAAGTGTCCTACAATAGATGATTGGCTAAAGAATCTGTGGTACATATATCCAAGGAATATTACTCAGCCATAAGAAGAGATGAAATACTGCCATTTGCGACAACGTGGATAGACCTCAAGATAATCATGCTAAGCGAAATAAGCTGGACAGAAAATTCGAAAAGTTGAAAATCCCATGATATCATTGATATGTGGGATATAAACCTAAAAGCAACAAATGAGCAGGACAAACAGAGACTCATGGACATGAACAATAGGCTAGTGGTTACCAGAGGGGAGAGAGGAGGGGAGAGGTGGAAGAGTGTCAAATATGTGGTGACAGAAAGAAATCTAACTATGGAAGGTAAACAGTGTAAATATACATATGCTTTATTGTTAAAGTGTACAGTTGAAACTTATTGGATTTTGTTAACCAATGTCATCATAAAAAAATAAGTAAATTTTAAAAAAAATTAAAAAAACCCTGAATGTCTGTGTACACCGCCCCTCGATTTTTTTTTTTGTATATATAATGCTAAACAACAATGTGGTGGTATGAGGAGTTGGGTCTTTGGGGTTGGTTAGATCACGAGGGTGGAGTCCCCAGGAATGGGATTGGTACCCTCATAAAACAGGCTCAGCGAGCCCCGCTTCCGCCCAGAACACAGCAGCTCGGAGGCAGGGACCCGGTTCTCTCCAGACACCAGACACATGAAGCCGGGATCTTGGACTTCCAGCCTCCAGAACTGAAAAAAATAAATTTCAGTCGTTTTAACGTCGCCCTGCCTGCGGTGTTGCCATGCAGCCCCAGCTGAGGAAGGCGGTCACACAGGAAATACAGGGTGGACTAGTCAGGGCTGGACTCAAATGTTTGCCTTCAAACCCACTGCTTTCAAAGGCTTTGTCCAAACGAAACTCCTAGGAGCGCCTTTCCGTTAGCCTGTCTTCTGTGCTGTCTGCGAGTAGAGGGAAGGCTCCCTCATTCTGCGTGCTGGGGTGCGGGTGTTCTTGTTTCGGGGCCGCAGTTTCCCCTCACGGGGAATCCGAGAGGCAGCCACGGACTCGCGAAGGAGGACCATAGGTGGGGAGGACTACGCACTCACCCCTCAGGCCTTGCTACCACCCTGGCCCCGACCGCTGAGGTGCGCGTGCCCACCCGCGCGGCGCCACCTCTCAACACGCTTCCCAACAGCCCCCCAGCGCTGGACGCTGCCTCAGTGTCGAGCGGACACAGCAGAGGAGGGACATTCGTGACTACCCGGCGGGTGGGAGGTCCCGCAGGCTGCCCGCACCTCTCTGCGCATGCGCTGACGCACCCCAGAGCCCAGTTTTCTCCCCTCGGTCCTCTCAGCGCTTGGGGCGCACGGCCCTCCTTCGACTTTCATTATTGAGTATATAGAATTCTGGACATGCCCTTTCATTTATGCAATGGATGTGAGTACCTCAGTCACCGTGTTTGCCTCATCGTAGTGCATCCTCGCCCCGCCCCGCCATAGGCTTCAGTGTGGTAGTGGCAGGAATTCCAGGGAAGCGCAAGTGTCCACCTTCTCCCTAGGGTATGGCCTCGGTTAGCGGGCATTTCCAGGGGTGCAGGCACAGCGGCATGCCAACCCGCTAGGCTTGTAGTCCCAGCCCAACTCTGTCTGGCAAGAAGGTTGTCAAGTCCTAGAATACATGTCTTCCACCCCCGGGGTTCACCAGGCCTGAAATGCCTTCGTTCTTTTCTGCCAAGGTAGCTTGATGGTTTGGAGTATACTTCTGGAGTCTGACTTCAACGGCAGATCCCATTTCCTCTGCCGACTTGCTGGGTGACCTTGTATAAAGCCCTACACCTCTCAGATCCTCAAATGGACAGAAAGGCTCATAACAACACCTACCTACCACAGAGGTTGTATAATTCAATGAGGTGGTGCACACAAAATGCATGGTGCAGTACTTGGTGTAGTAAAATCAATAATCCGTTTTCATTGTTGTTATCATTATTAATTTTATACTTGGCCTTGGTTTATTCCCCCTCCTTCAGAAAAACCTTATCTAACCACTCCAAGTCAAAAATAATTTCTTTTCTTTAAATTATCAAAAGCTTTCGCTTTTCCTACTAGTGATTTGGTGGCTGGGACTGCCTAGCATCCTGGATTACCTTCCTGTGTACATACTGTTTTATTTCCTTCTTTCAAGGATAAGAATCTTAAAGAAAAGACGTAAGCCTAAGTCTTCTTATGCATTGTGGCTCTTAGTGTGACCGAGGCCATTACCTCTTGTCCTGAGGACTTTTCCTTTTTAAAGGCGAGGTTAGATGAGTTACTTACACTTAGAGAAAATTGTGCAGTTTAAGAAATCCATGGCCTGGGATCTGAGGGTGGGAGTAGGAGGGAGGTTGAGAAACGAGACTCCAGATGGGGACAGAATCGAAAGAAAAATGTTTTTTAGACAACTTCCTCCTTTCACCTAATATCTCCTAGCAGAGGAAATAATTTAATAAAAAGGAGAGCCCCGCCAGCGTTTGCCTCTATCTACCCTGTCTCCTTCCCAAGCAGGACGACAGAGACAGCAAATAGAGAAATTGGTGGGAGGAGAGCAGATGGAGTGCCAAAACCCCTCGCAAGGACAATGAGTACAGCTAATTACAGGAACTGAGAAAAGGGACCCAAGAATACTAACTCGCAGCCCACCGCTTCACCTAAAATCCTGGGGAAGCGGTCGTTAGAGGGGACCCAGCAAACACCGCTGGTGGCGGAGGTGGGCGGAGACCGGCGTTGTTCCGCCCCCGTAGCTACGAGGTAACCAGTAGGCGGCACCGCAGAGCGGTGCACGTTCATATAGGGCGCAGCTCTGCGAACCCGGATAGTTGTACTCCGGCTGAGTTCAGAAGGAAGGCGGAGAGATGAGCTGGGCGCCAGCGTTCCTGAGTGCGGCCGAGGTGCAGAATCATCTTCGCAGCTCCAGCCTCCTCATCCCGCCCCTGGAGGCGGCTCTGGCCAACTTCTCCAGCGGTCTGAATGGAGGGGTTACGCAGCCGGTGCGCACCGTAGTGCCGGTGGCCAAGCACAACGGGTGAGTGAGGAAGGCCGGATGGAGAAACTGGAAAGGAGGAAGAGGAGGAGTGTGAAGGGAAGCAGGGGAGAAAACAAGAAAGGGCTTACCTAATCGCTGCTAACAGCAGCCGTCACCTAATATGTGTCTCCTCACCGTGACAAGGGGACGCTTTATAGGCGTTACCTTGTTTAATTCAATACACTCTCCTTATAGATAGGTGTTCATGTAGTCATTGTACTGTTGGGAAAACTGAGACTCAGAGAGGTTAAGCGACTTACCCGAGGTTATGAAGCTAGTAAGTGGGAGAACTGAAATGGTTTTTCTCATCCAGTGCCAGATTCATGAAGGTACTGTGCTTACTGCCTAAGGGAAGACCAGGGGAAGGGAGAGGGCCTCTAAGGCAGGGATGAGGAAGGAGAAAGGAAGGAGGAGAAAGGACGGTGCATGGGGACTTGACACCCCAGCATTGGTGGGAAGGGGTTGAAGCTTCTCCTTCTCTCCTTGTAGTTTCCTGGGGGTCATGCCCGTCTACAGTGCTGCAGAGGATGCCCTGACCACCAAGTTGGTCACCTTCTACGAGGGCCACAGCACCACCTCCAGTGTCCCCTCCCACCAGGCCACTGTGCTACTGTTTGAGCCAAGCAATGGCTCCCTTCTGGCGGTGAGCAACTCCCTGACTTGGGGTGGAGTGGGGCCCCTGGGCCCAGAGCCAGGCTGGGAAGTTATTCTCTGTGGGACGGGGGAAGTTTTAATTATGACCACACATGCTGCCCTCTGAGTGACTGGATACCAGTGATGGTGAAGGTTATCTGGGACCATGTGTCTGTTTCTAGGATTGCCTGAAGATGCATAACCCAGCACCAGAGCCCATTGCTGCTTCAAGTGTGTGACATTGTGGAAGTGACAATCTCATCATTCTTGTATATGTTCTCTTCCTATACCAGTTACTCCAAGTATATAGCTTGAACAAACCCAGTAGCCAAGGAAATGTTTATTTAGTGAATATCTATAACATGGAAGAAAAGGGGCGTTCTGTAATCCCTGGGAATCTTTTCTGAGGGTCTTTCCAGTGACTCGTTTAACATTTAATGATAGTATAAAAAAATAGTGGTAGCCCACATTTATTGAGCACTTTGTATATGTCAGGAACTCTTCGAAACGCTTCACGTGTATTGACTTTCTTAATACTTAGAACCACTCTATAAGATAAGTAATATTATTACCCTCATTTTGTAGATGAGGACACTGTGTCATAAGGAACTATGCCCAACTTACTCAGGTTTATGTAGTTAATAAGGCACATGGCTGGACTTCAGGCCTGCCTACTCTGTGTGAGTCCAGGACCCGTACTCTCTCACAACTATGCTCTGCTGCGTTTCTAACTGCCACTTGATGAGCACTTACTCTGTTCCAGGCAGGAGAAATTGATCTCATTCAATTTTGACAACATCCCTCTGTAGGAGTTTTTATTACACGCCCTCACCCAATTTCTGTTGACATCCCAGAGGCTCAGAGTAGTAGAGTCACTTTGTTTGAGGTCACACAGCAGTTTAGTAAAAGACCCAGGAATGCATGACTGTGGAGCTTGTACTCAACTCCTGTGCTCTGCACCCTTCAGGCTGGCTCTGATATTGGGCAGTTGACACCTCATTAGGGACAATCTCCTTCATTTCACCTGAACCTCCCCTGGACTCTTAGATCCTCCTTGTACTGAATTTTTGCCTCTCCAAGGAACGTGACTGTTCATTATTCCTCTGGGAAGAGTACCTAACTCTTCCCAACCTATACTCATCCAATGGAGATGACATCCATACTCCCTACCAACTGTGGCTTCCCAGGAAAGTGGGGCCAGCTCAGACTTTGCACCCAACTAAATGACAAGGCCTTAGATCCTTCCCGAATCTTCTCAGTAGTAAATGAGTTACTTCCTTGTCTGTAAAATGAGAATGCTGATACCATTTGGTGAGGATCAACAGAGATGAGAAACTTACAAATGGGAACAGCGCAAAGGATGGTGCTTATGATCAACCAGGTATAATTCAGAGTTACCTGAGGAGTTGTGAATACAAGGATGTCTGGATCCCACTTTGAGGGAGTCAGACTTGGTTAAGGGTCGCGTCTGAGCATCTGTATCTTCACAAATCTCCCAAAATGCATGGCAAGAGTTGAGAGCCACTGAGGTAGAGTTTCATGGCCCTTGCACAGATGTCAGATGACTTATTCCTCAAGTTCCTCCTTAATTTGGTATTTTGAGAAGCTTAAGAAAATGGGTGATTCTTGAGGATTTGCCATGGGCTAGGTGTTTTCATGTATGCCAGTGCATTTATTCCTCACAAAAACCCTCTGAATGGCTGGCATTATCTTTGTTTTTGTTTGTTTGTTTGTTTGTTTGTTTTACAGGTGAGGGAACTAGTGCTTAGAGATAAAGATATTCATTCAAAGTATTCATTCTCCACTTCAATAGTAGATAGGGTGGTCCTTTGCTTACACTCTGTCCTTTCCTCCAAGGTTATGGATGGAAATGTCATAACTGCAAAGAGAACAGCTGCAGTGTCTGCCATTGCCACCAAGGTAAGATTAGTGCTTGGCTGTGCTGTCAAGGTGAGCTGGTGGGTGGGGTTGTGTGTCAGTGTCTAACAGAGACATGAGGAACTTATTTTGGTCTTCCTTGGGACATAGCTGGAACTACATATGCCAAAATATGTGAGGTTAGGTGAGCTCAAGGCTTAGAAAACTGAGTGTGAAGTCTGGGGGAGGACACGAGGTCTGGGAACGCTGGTTCATGAGGCCTAAGCAGGAAGGAAATGTGCTGATATAGGAGAGGGTTGTGTGTTATTAAGGTCTTCTAAATATAAGATGAGGAGGGAAGAATGTGAGGATTAACCGGGTTACTGTATAGGAAGGGAGTAGACTAAGTATGCACTTTGATGAACTGGTTTTTTAAAATTACTTGCAGACCCAACTCAGACCTAGATAATGAACAGGCTCCTTGAGAAATGTTTGCTGGTAACAGGGTCATGGCGGCTCTACCAGTATTGCCTTACAGTGGCAAAGACTCTGGTCTTTTCCAAAATAATTTCCAATCTATTGTTTTGACTTACCTTTGCATTTCAGTGAGGAAGGCAGAGCGAGCATTATTGGCCTCACTCAGTGCACAAGGAAATGGAGACTGTGGTTTCCTGAAGTTGCAGACCAGGTAGCTGAGGTCTTCCGAGGCTGCCTGATCTTCTCGTCCCAGATTGGCGGTTTCCAACCCAAGCTATGCAGCAGCAGCATCTGGGGATTTTTTTTTTTAAATTCAGATTCCCAAAACCACTGAATCAAAATCTCTGAGGGTGGGGTCCAAGAACT
>NW_024345483.1:1444902-1494439 GCF_902729225.1 Pteropus medius
TTTTTCTTCGATAATCCCTGGTTGATTCTGATGATCAACCAGGTTTGGGAACCAAAGTGTTCTAGACCCAAGTCTCAATTACACTGTGCTTTGCTGCATTGATAAAAACCTGCCCTCCCAGAAGAGAGGAGGCTCGCTGGGCTGATGGGTTAGAGTGTAGGTTGAAATCTCACAGCATTTTTCCCAGGGGCTCAGATGGGTTGTTCTATAGGGAACAAAGGATCTGTTTTACTTTTGCTCTGTAAGAGTAGAATGTTTTCTTTCTCACCACTTCTCTTTCATTCAGGGCTTTTAGGAGGAAGAAGAGAAAAATAGTAAGTTCTCAGGTCTGACGGACACTATAACTTCTTTGTATTTGGGTTGCACAGAACCTGAGCTGGGAACTCTGACATGCTTTCTCAAGGTGGCAATATATATCAGAGTTTATCCCTGGCTTACATTTATTCAAAAAATATTTGAATGCCCACCAGGTGCTCAGCATGGGGCATAGAATGGTGAGCAAAACCATATACAGTGCCTACCATCATGGAGCAGAGTCTATTACAGGTAATAGTAGATATGTGCCAATTCTGTGCAAATAGACCGTTCTGTCCTCATGGGGTATATAGACCAGTTAAAGAAACTAAATCTGTAAAAAAATAATTGCTATGAAGTGGTGAACTCTATCAGGGAGGTCAGAAAGACTTCACACAGAGAGGTGACACTGCATAAGATAATTATAGAATCCCACTCAAATGCAGACACACATACACCCTCAGTCAGTGCCACAAATTCCAGCTCTACATTCCTCTTTAAAGGAAGACAGGCTGAGAAAGGATCAACAGAGAGGGAGCTGAGCAAATGTAGCTGGGAACTGGGGTCGCAAGGACTCATGGATTCCAGGCAGCTCTCAGGGCTCTGAGAAGTGGGTGTGGCTTATCACATCCCCAAGATGGGGTAGCACAGGATAAAAGAACGTGGGCTTTGGAGAATGAAAGGTTTGGTTTTAGAGCCCCACTGTGCTACGTGATAGGTGTAAGACCCCGAGCAAGTTACTTAACCTCTCTGGACCACAATTTCTTCTTTCGTAAGAGGAAAATAGCAATAGGAGCGTCTCAGACAGTCATTGTCTAGACTAAACGAGATCATGCAAGTAAAGCATTGGCATATATTAGGTGCTCAGGGAAGGCTCCTTCCTTCCCTCCCCACTCTACAGAGGGGAACAGAAATACAAAATGACATCTCCTCGATAGCCCAAGAATTGATTTTTTTGTTAACTATATTTATCATACAACATTGTATAAATTTAAAGGGTACAACATGTTAACTTAGTACATTCATATATGATGTGCTCATGGATTCCAGGCAGCTCTCAGGGCTCTGAGAAGAGGGTATACTATGATTGCCACTGTTGTGACAATTAGCATCTCTATCATGTTATATAATTATTATTTCTTTTTAGTGGTTGGAATAATTAAGTTCTAATCTCAGCAAGTTTGCTGATTATAATACAATATTGTTGTCTGTGTCCATTATACCATGCATTAGATTTTTAGGGCTTAATCTAAAAAATCCAAATTCATGAAAGCAGAGTAAAATGGTGGCTACCAGGGGTTGGGGGTGGGAAGATAGGATAGATGTTGCCCCAGAGTTCTTGAGGGAACTGAAAATAGAGCAGAAGTCACCTGATAATCAAACTGTATTTGTTCTTTACCCAGCTGCTGATGTCTCCCTTGACTTTTTCCATCTCATTTCTCAAATAGTTTTTGAAACCTCCCAGCAGTGAAGTGTTGTGCATCCTCGGGGCTGGGGTCCAGGCCTATAGCCATTATGAGATCTTCACAGAGCAGTTCTCCTTTAAGGAGGTGAGTCCAGGGAGAGGTGTGTAGCAGAGGGGAGCTAGCTGCCATGACTTGTGACCTTTGTCTATACTTCACTGCAACACGGGTTATGCTGACATAATTAGGTCAAGAGTCCCATCTAAACCATCCTTTTGATGACTTTCTCAGAAGTCTTGTTGCAGGTAAAGAGTGAGGAGAAGGCCTGATTCACCTGTTTCCAGTTTCTCAGTTTGCAGGGTTTGCCTGAGGACATAGCCTGCCCACTCAGTTAGTTAAAGGATCATATTATATCCATTATCTATGTTCAGTTGTCCTTTTGACCCCTCTCAGTGCTTCTCTTAGGCAAATCCAGGAACTTTAATTATTCTGAGTATGGATCCCCAAACTGGAAACTAAGCCTAGAGAGCAAGAGGCCACAGCACTCACTCCTGAAGTCCAGATGCTGGCCCACCTTTCCCCAATCATCTCCTGCTTCCTATGGGACTGTCTGATTGATGCTGCTTTTATTTCATTTTTGTACAAGTGTGAGAAGCCTAAAGTATGATTTTTTAGGATAAAAGTAATACCTCTGCTTTGGGGAATATATACAGTAAAGAAGAATATGAAAGAAAAAATGCCCTTTTATCTGTTTTCAAAGACAACAGTTCACATTTTCCAATCTTTTCTCATCAACTTTTTATAAGATAGTTTTAATCATGTTAGTTATATACAGTTGTATATCCTATTTCTTCATTGAATGTACTAACATCATCATTTTCCCAGATTATTGAATTTTTGTATAATATTTGCATAGTTTTCTATCAAGAAGGGTGATATGGTTAACCATTCTTACAACTGGCCATATCGTACTGGTTTTCACCTTGGCTGATAAACATCTTTAGACATAATATAGTTATTATAGTTCCTTATGAGAGATTGTCTAGGCCTTATTTTCAGCTGAAGGTTGACAACCCATACCACAGATGTGCAAATCAATTAAGCAAACTAGCAAGTTCCTACCTCCTGGTGAGGCCAATGACACCCCCACCCCCACTCCCACACCTTCTAGGATTCAAATGGTCTCTACTACTCTTGGGCTTTTCATCTGCTGCACCATTCACTCCTAAAATCCATCTCATCTTTAATTCCCTGCATACCCTTCAGAGATCAAGTTATTTCATGCAAAGCACTGCCATAGATAATCCTGTTTGTGAAACCCATACCTGCTCTGACTTCTTTACAGGGTCTCAAACATAAAGTGTGAGTTTGATGATACCGAGTTTGCCCAGTTATCATTTGCATTTTACAGATGTGAAAATGCTGGCCATATACATTAAGTAACTCCAGGGTCAGTAAGTGAGAGAGCAAATGTTAACTGTAAGCCCGCCTAGCTTCAGAACTTGCTCTGCTCATCATTACACTGTATAGTGGCTATTAAACTAGTGAGGCTGTGTGTCCTGGGATAGAACTGGAAAATAAAAGGGAGGAGGGCTAGAGAAAGGTCATTTTCAAATATTTGGCCAGGTCTGTGCCCAGATTAATGCTGTTCTCTTCCTCAAATGTCCATTCTCCCTAGGGGATGATTTAAATAAGAGCAGCCCTGATTCCAGAGTGTTCAGATTTCTCTTGGCACCCTGGGCTTGATCAAACATAAACAGCCTAACAATCATGGTGCCACTGTCCTCTTGTTACCCCCAATGAAGGTGAGGATATGGAATCGCACCAGAGAAAATGCTGAGAAGTTTGCGGACACAGTACAAGGAGAGGTACGGGTCTGTTCATCAGTCCAGGAGGCTGTGACAGATGCGGATGTGATCATCACAGTCACCATGGCAACAGAGCCCATTTTGTTTGGTGAATGGGTGAAGCTGGGGGCTCACATCAATGGTAAGCAGAGGGGCTTCATGAGCCATGAGTAGGTGGTAGCCAGACTCATCCCTAGGCTGGACCAGGGGGCTGTGTCTGTAGAGCTGTGTTTCTCGTTCAAAATGCCTCAACTCTTTAAGTACCTCAGAAATATATGAGCCTTGAAAAACAATATTCACTCCAAAACATGAGAAAAAAGTTGCAAACCTGAAATTAATAAATATAACATCTGTATAATGTAACATTATGGCAAATGATCAGTTCCAGCTCAGTTCTGAAATGTAATGAAGTTTAAATGACCAAGCCAAGTGACTCATTGTATTCTTAACATTGCAAATTATAAAATAACTTTTAAATTACAGCATAAAAGACACAATGTGACATGCAGATGCTTTTTAATATATGTGATTGGATAGGTGGAACTCTAAACATAAGAGATCCTGAGCCCTCTGATGATCCTCAGATAGCCCTAGGGATTGTAGCAAAAACTGGTCTGTATTGAATACTTACTATTGCAGGTACTGTTCTAAATTTTTTATTTGTATTATATCATTTAATCCTTACAACACCCTCATGAGGTAGGAGCTATTATTATCACGACCCCCTTTTACAGGTGGGTAAAGCAAGGCATGGAGAGATTAAGTCACTCGCTAACTTGCCCACAGTCAGAGGTCCTTAGTGGCAGAGCTGGGATTTGAACTGAGGCACTCTACCCTCAGAGCCCAATAAGAGACTGGATTCTGGTGAGTGAGCAGGCAAAGATTAGAAGATTCAAACATGTTATGGATGCCTTATGTATTAGTGACAAGCACATGGTGTGACCTCAAAAGCTAAGATCTCTGCGCACATTGCCATACGAGCAGGCAAGAGCCAAGTATCAGGATTACGCATTTATTCACAAATGTTTATTGAGTCGCTACCATGAGCTAGGCACTGTTCTAGACACTGGGGTATCAGCATCCAGCACTCAAGGCTGCTGCTTTCCAGGTGCTTACATTCTCTTGAGGGGAGATAGATAACAAATGAGTAAACATATAGGTGAACTGGATAGTTCCAGCTAAAGATAAGTTCTGTGAAGGAAACAAAACATGACATATTTGAGGAATGGGCCAAAGCAAATTGAAAGTCTGGGCCTGTGGGACTGGTGTTATGCTGTGGGTCAGAGGAGGGGGAGGTAGGAGGTGGCTTAGCGGGTAGGTTAGAGATGGGTAGAGTCTGGCTTTACGGACAGTGAGACCATTTCTGCAAGGACTTCGGAAATCAAGAGAAACCAATTCTTGGTGAAATTACAAGAGCTGAATCTTCAGCAAGACTGACATAATTATTTTTCAGCATAAAACAGCATGTATTTATTATCTCAGTGTGTCTGTGGTTCAGGAGTCCGGACATGGGTCAGCTGGCTCCTCTACTCACACAGGACGAATCAAGGTGTTATCTAGGCTGCAGTCTCACCTAGAGCTTAGAGTCCCCTTCCAGGCTCATGTGTTTGTGGCAGGTTCCTTACATTGTACGATGAAGGGACCATATCTCTCCCCAGGAAGGGCTGACTTGTTTTTGAGTCAAGAAATGTCTTGTATTTTCCTGGCCTAAGGACAAAATTGGCTTATGTGTTCACAGAGACATCAACAATACTTAAGAAAACTGGGTCATAAGTACAGTCGACATGGTAACGCCGAAGACAGATTTTACTTACTTTACAACTTGGCTGAGAGGCAGGCTTAATTCCAACCTCCCTCCACTTTCCTCAGCCTGCCCTGCACCTCGCCAGCCAGTATCTGACCCTTGTCCATTCTAGCTCCACTGGAGCAAAGCCAGAGCCAGGTCTGAATCAGGCGCCTCCCTTTGCTGCCCGAATGGCCTCACACAATCCTTTGAGAACTCACCCTACTCAGAAAAACTTAGGGGAACAGAACTATGAGAAGAGGTGGCCTGAGAAGCTGGGGACTTTCCCACCAGCTTATGATTTATTTACAAGCTTCATTAGTTAGTCTTTTGTTCCGTAGAACTCCCCACACAAACAACCTTCAAAATGGACATTTTTACACCACTCTCTTTGAAAATTAGAGTAAGGGAGAACTGAAGGAGAGGGAATAAGTAGAGAAAACTGGACAGCATATAATGCTGCCTTATATTGTTGTAAGGCTTTATAGTGCTTTCCAAAGACTAGCTGGCATGAGTTGGATCCAGCAAACAGATGTGTTTTGTTTGGACCATAGAGTGTTCTAAAAATCAAAAAATAACACATGCAAATAGATTTCCTACTTCTCTTTTTTTTTAAAAAAAAAAAAAAAGAGAATATCTAGCAGTGGACCTGAATTCTCACATGGCAACAACCAGCTGGAGCTTAACAATGCCCATTCCCTTTAGAAGGCCATGCTTTCTTCTGTGTGCCTGGGTTTCCACCATTTCCAGTCCAGCCCCTCTGACCAGCTTTGCTCATGTTCATTACCTGCTTGACCCTGCAGGCGTTTGATTGCAGCCTCTGCATTATCCTTTGTGCCACTGCCAGGATTCAGTGTTGTGATTCTGGGCTCTGCAGAGGATATGAAAGCTCGGCTCCAGGATGGAGCTGGTTTTCTTTTTGTTGGATTTTCTCCAAGACCCTGACACTGAGCTCTTTTGTCACAGTTAAGAGAGAAGTGGCTGGGGGTGTGGAATGGGAGTGATGAATGGCAAGCAGACAGAAAGAAAGTAGAGGGGTGTGGAGTATGAAGGAGCTGCAAGTGATGTCTCTGTTTCAGGGTTTGGGTAAGAAAGTCACTGCCCCTGATAAGTGGAAGAAGTATGAAAGGCATGGCACTCTCAGAGCTTGGATGCATGTATTCAATATATAACCTTGGCAAGAACCTGCATTCCTTTGAGCCTTAGTTGGTACATCTTTAAATGGAATC
The DNA here is from genome assembly GCF_902729225.1 of Pteropus medius. Taxonomy (NCBI): domain Eukaryota; kingdom Metazoa; phylum Chordata; class Mammalia; order Chiroptera; family Pteropodidae; genus Pteropus; species Pteropus medius. The sequence goes on from NW_024345483.1 coordinate 1,451,459, forward strand.
AGACATGAAGTGTACTTGCAGGGACTATAAATAATATGTGTGAAACATCCCACAGACAGTAAGTCTCAATAAATGAATGCTAAGTTGCCTCCAAATCTTTTAGTAATGAGATGAGAAATGAAATGGAAAGGGGAAAATGACAGGCATTATTTTTGTTGATGAGTGTTCGGTCTTGCTGATGGAGAGGGGGTTGGCCTGGGGAAATGTGGCATTCCAAATCTGAACATTCCCACGTGTCTTATGTCATTATCTTTTCCTCACCCCTCTTCCATTCTTTGGTGCATTTAGTATCCCTTGTGACTATTTCTGAGCTCAAGGTCTGTTTTGCTGTTCCTTAGCCATCGGAGCCAGCAGACCTGACTGGAGAGAACTGGATGACAAACTCATGAAACAAGCTGTGCTGTACGTGGACTCCCGGGAGGCCGCCCTGAAAGAGTCTGGAGATGTCCTACTGTCAGGGGTGAGCATCTTCTCCTGGTAGATGCTGCCCAGCTGGCCTCACCAGAATCCTAGGCTTTCATTAACTTCCCCTTTTTTTTGGCCTGCTCCAGGCCTCGGTCAAACCCACTTCTTTGTGGGGTTACAGGTCCTAAACATCTCTCAATCCTTTCTAATACTCTTTCAAAATGATGTGACCATTTTGGTGGTGACATGTGTTCTCTTATCCCTTTTGCTTGGAGAGAAGCTTGATGGGTTTTTCCATTGGACAGGGTTCTCTTATAAGAAGGTAGGATTGGGAGATGGGGGCTGGTTGTAGCCTGGAAACCTTTCGAATGTGGCCAACTAAATAGGACAATGGTTGGCCACTGTCTGGCCTTCTTTTTCTTTTGTAATCAGGGCATAGATGCAAGAAGGGGCTGCCACAATGAGTGTTGAGACCATGCCTATTTCCTCACTTACACAGTGTCCTGGCAGGACATGCCTCTGGCCACAAACTTGTACTTCTGCATTCATGTTGTCACAAGGGCAGATGGTATCCAAAAAGAATTCTAGGAAGAAGCATCCTCCTAACATCATCCAATGTATAAATGATCTATTTATCAGATTTATTCCTTATCCAATTCAGGGATGTCCTACCTATACAAGCTGGCCAGAGCAGACATGCGCTCCATGGCCTGGGTCAATGTGTGTTCATTTCACAGGCTGAGATCTTCGCTGAGCTTGGAGAAGTGGTGAAGGGAGTAAAGCCAGCCTACTGTGAGAAGACCACAGTGTTCAAATCTTTAGGTAAGGGTCATCGCTCCCAGGGCACAAATCCAACCAGAGCACAAGGCAGGTCCACTCGTCAGTGGGAAGAGGAATGAGTGACCAGGCTCCATGGCTGAATCATTGTGAAATCCATCATCCATGCCAATTATTTACATATCTCAGCATAGTGATTAGCCCACGAACTCTGGAATTGGCAGTCCTGGGTTGGGTTCCCTGGACATGCATCCTTGGACAAGTGACCTCACATCTTCTTCACCATCTATTGCCTTGAGTTTTTGTGGGTATTAAGTGAGATGTTCATGTAAAACGATTTGCATACAGCAAGTGTCAGTAGTTTATCATTTAGACTTAGATCTCAATGAAACTCAGAAGCCGATATCCTCCAGAGGTAGGGGGTGGAGGATAAAAATATTCAAAGACAAGGGAGCCTAAGAGAAATGCCAGGGAGACCAAACATGAGAGAGATCCGGACAGAAAGCACAGCCCAAGACCTCTTTTTCCCATCCTTACCTACCCTCCGGCTTGCTGATTTGAGCAGGGCTTCCATGGGAAGCCCCGTTACCATCTGATTTGGTAGAGGCAGAAGTCCAACTAGGAATGGACTTGGTCTGCCCCTGAGTCCAGCTCACCCACCCCACCAGATTTAAGGAAAGGGACATAGAAGGCTGCACAGCAGATATGCCTGAAATAATGAAATACTGCCTAACTAGCTGGTAAATAAGTTGCTGCCCCTCAACCATGTCCTCTGTCTCTCTCTAAAGATCTTTCATATTTCCCATAGTCAAGTCCCCACATTGCCACTCGGCACCCATGCCAATTGGTCAATATCCATGCTTTACTGGCTGTCAAATAGTTTTAAAACCTCTCATGCACAGAGAGACAGGCCAAGGTAGTTTAAGCTTTACCCAAAGCCTGGTTGAAAGAAAGTTGCAGAGTTCATAGCATGTCAGAGGTCAGCCAAGCCCTTCAGGAGACAGAACATTACAGAAACCTGCTCAACCCTTTTGAGCAATTTTTGTTTTCTCACTTTTGGGATTGGTTTATTGGCACATCCTTCCACTTGGCAAACATATATTGAGCACCTATCTTGTGTCAGGTTCCACATTGGGTGCAGTAGTGGCTACAAAAATTAATAAAAACCAGCCCCTGCCCTTTGAGAACATATACCATTCAAGGCTAAGGTATGCATCCTCGACAGTAAGTCACAGTGGGGTTGCTAAAGGATGCAGAGTTGGGACTAGAGCAACCCAGCCCATCACCTATTTTCATAGAAGTGATTTTTTACATTTTCAAATGTTTTGGGGGGAAAAAACCCAAAAGAACAGTAAGATTTTATGACACATGAACAATATATGAAATTCAAACTTCAGTGTCCACAAAGAAAGGTCGATAGGAATATGGCTAGGCTCATTTGTTTATCTATCATCCATGCTGCTTCTGCATTACAACGGCAGAAGTGAATAGTTACAACAGAGACCGCATGGCCTCCAAAGCCTAAAATATTTACCAACTGGCCCTTTACAGAAAGTTTTCTGACCCCCAAACTAAACTTGAAGGACACTTAAAATTTGTGTGGTGGGTATTTCTTGCTTAGCATCATATTCCCTGCCTTGTCCTGCCCTTTGTAGACCCTCCAAGCCAGAGCTCACCTGGGTATCAGTCTTTGGTACCTGGATAGGCATTAGCATGGAGAATGTATCAGAAAACTGCCAGTTCCAAGTCCTGGGCTTTTTTAGGAAAAGTTGTTCTGACAAAAAATAGTGAACTGAGTTTCTGTCCATTCCAGGAATGGCGGTGGAGGACATGGTTGCAGCTAAACTAGTGTACGATTCCTGGTCGTCTGGTAAATAAAATGAAGGAACTTTGTTTTTAGGTGGATTCTACAGCTCAAGGGGTATTACTGCCAGTTTTATCATAATTTCTAGATCAAATGAAGGAGCCCAGTCCACAGGGAGCTATAGTCTTGTGCTTACCACGTCTTGCTGTAAATCACCAGATCCCCATTTGTGTTTGTAGATGGAAAGCAAAGCTAGGGACCATGCTTTCTGTTATACCAGATTATAGTAGTATTCCCTTTCCTCTGTATTTCACTGGCTTTTGTAATTCCTGAAAATAAAGCACTTTTCAATTGTGCAGTTCTTGCTTCGATAACTCTATCCTATCCCTCATGACAAGGAAAGTGAGGGGATCGAGCATTCTCATTCACTCCCTGGTGGGGGCCTCCAATGACTATATTCTATTTTTTCTAAATTGAGGTACGATTTGCGTACCATAAAATTCAGGGTTTTTAGTATCTTCACAGAGTCGCGAAACCGTCATTCCAGAACATTTTCATCACCCCAAAGGAAACCCTATACCCATTAGCAGTCACTCCCTTTTCCCCCTTCTTCCTAGCCCCTGGAAACCACTAATCTACTTTCTATCTTTATGAATACATTTCGGAGACACGGCATCGTATGTTATGTAACCTTCTGTTTCTGGCTTCTTATAATTAAAGTTTCAAGGAACAACGGAACTTATATATTGGTCAAGACTTCTTTGGTCACAAGTAGTGGAGACCACAACTCAAACTACCTTAAGCTGAATGAGTAAATGAGTGAGAAATGGGATTTGTTGGCTCTTGAAATTAAGAAGTACGCGGGTAACCAACCAGTTTTGGCTACAGCTGTATTCAAGGGTTCCCAGTGCTAGCAGGACCCAGCCTTGCCTTCTGCACCCCTTGGCTATTTTCTTTAGCATTGGCTCCAGGATCAAGCAGGCATTCCCTCAGTAGTGACAGGATAGCTTCTGAATCTTTGTCCTCTCCAGCAACCCAAGCAGAAATAGAGATTGTTTTCCTTGACGGTTAAAAGTCCCAGAACTGAGACTCATGGGACCATCGTGTGCCCGTGCCTGTGCCTAATGTCATGGCTTCAGAGACAGGATACCCTCGCATGGGCTTCCATCGCAGCAAGGCAGCACCTGGCTTCTCTAGCAGTGGGAACAGGAGAGTTCCCAGGAGCGGGGACCCTTTAACTCACCCCTTTTGTTCCCTGATATATAAGACTCAAGGTAACCCTGATTGTTTTGTTCATACGTTTTGAGCCAATCTTTGTGATAATTGCAGATAAAGTATTTACCCTTTAATTGAAATAACAGATGTTCAGAAATGGCAGAGAAGCCTGTGGAGTCTAGAAGCTGGAATAACCTAATTAAAATAAAATGCAACTGTTAAAAACAGCGTAACTTCTAATAACCCATTCTGGCCTCAAAGAGGTTTATGTTATTCACCGTGATTACATAAAAGGATTGTGTTTGCTCCCTTCTTTTCAACCCATAAATTTGATGGAATTTTTATGTGAGGTTTTAAAATCAACATGTCCTTTAAATTCACATCCCTTTATGTCATCACAGAATTGACATAAAGACCAAGAGGTTGGTCATAGTGAGAGCTTCTAGTTCTGCTGGGCAAATGTATCTTCCCCTTCCCATACTTTCTGAGCCCGTTGCTACCCCTCCAGCAGGGCAGCATGGAAGATTCCCACTAGGAATGATAAACTCCCATGAAGCAGTTAGAACTAAATCCTGAATTCTGGTAACATTTCCATAGGCTTGCCTTTTTTCGTTCTCTCAAAGAACACTTTTCCATTTCCATAACACTATATTTTATCCATCAAGTAGTAGTACTGATTTCCAGCTCAAAATTCTTTGTATTGCCTCACACTGCCCCTTGTTTGCTAGAATACAGCACTGGGCTTTCCATATTACTTTTACCTGTGACAATGATATACAAAGCTCTACTGTAAATCATCCTTTTTGGTAACAACAGTACTTCCCTCATGGCTTATACTTCTTCTATATCCTAGCAATGAGTGTCTGACCATCAGGTGGATTCTGGGGAATATATGGAGAGAAGATCCTGGCACCTCCAATAATGAAGTACTAATAGAAGCAGGCTCAGACACTACAAACTCTTTGTGAGTGCCTTCTATGTGCCAACTGTTTTCGTGCATATTATTGAAAGGAAATACAACTTTGGTTTATTCCAGACCAACAAAATGTAATATTTGTAAACATAATCATCCTCTAGTGCAATGTATTTATTTGATGACTGACAACCTTTCTGAATCCTACCACTGAAGAAGAATGAACCAACTGTTCATCAGATCTGAGCATCTGTATCCTCTCTAAGCTTATATCCTCCATAGTGCCTCTTGAAATAACACAGATGTGAATCGGGAAGAATGCTGGAGATAAACAGCTGTACATATATTATACACATAATCGATGGTAAATTCCACTTTATGTAAATCTGGCCATAAAAAGCCAATGAAGCTTAGCTGTTCAGTAGGGTTTCAATTTGAATTTGGCATTGCTAACTCAAAAAAATGTCAGCAGCAATGTTGCCAATTTATATGGTAGAACCTACATGTATTCAGACATGTAGCAATGGTGATAGACGACAGTGAATAAAAGATGGACACGTAACAAGCATGAAAATGTACTATTCACTTTTACAATCAAATTTTTCCTACAAATAACCTAGAGGCACTTACCTTTGGAAAAATCATCAAATGTGCCAAACTTTTTTTCTGTATTCTTTTACTCTTCCCCGACCTTCTTGCTTAGGCACTATGTTAATCTACTAGAGCTGCCATAACAAACTACCACAGACTGGGTGGCTTAACAACAGAGATTTGTTTTCTTACAGCTCTGAAGGCTGGAAGTCCAAGATCAAGGTGTCGGCAAATCTGGTTTCTCCCGAGGCCTTTCTCCTTGGCTTACAGATGACCACCTTCTTGCTGTGTCCTCACATGACCGTTTCTCTGTGCATATGCATCCCTGGCGTCTCTTCCTCTCATAAGAATACTGGTCCTATAGGATTTGGACCTCACCCCTTATGACCTTATTCAACCTTCATCGCCTCTTGAATAAAGATTCTATCTCCAAATACAGTCACATTAGGGATTAGGGCTTCAGTGTACGAATTTGGTAGAACACAATTCACTCCAAAGTATGTAACCTATGTTCTATTTTTCTTCACTCTCCCTCTCTGTCTCTGTTCTCAGAAAGAGGTATTATAGACCCATTTCCATTACTGTAAATGTAAACATCTGTTAAAGGTTTAGACACATTTAAGTTGGGCATCAAGTTTCAGGCCACTGGACGACCTTTTCTCTCCACCAACAAAACATAAAGCAAAGGACATAACTGGAATTAGAATCCCCAGGCCATGAGAATCAGAAAGTAAGCAGCAATGTGATGAGAGGTATAATTTTAAGTCCAGAATTGGAAAAGTTAAGAGATCTTTCCCTTCTTTGTCATCCATTTAACCCTTTCTATATTCAAAAATATTAAAAAGATAAATAAAAGGGAACACCATTTTTTAATTCCTGGGTCTCCCTGAGTTTCTCAACAGTGGTTTATTTGGATATGTATAGAGAATTTCTCAGAGTAGAGCTTGGACCTCTTCTTAAGTGGGCATCTTCAAAACCCTAGACATCACTCCCAGAGCTCTGGCACTCGGTAGAGAGCAGGTGTGGACTGGAGTGCTTCCATTGAGCCACAGCATCACCCCACCACTGCAGGCTCATCCTATTCACCCAACACTCCATCAGAGGCTGGTATCAACCAGTTGCCCAGGCTGTTGGAGCATCCGCTTCTTTCCATTTATGGCATTAAGAACTTTCTTCCTGGGCCCCACCTGCAACTGTATGCTCTGAAGGTCCTCATCAGAATAAAGCATCAGGACTTCTAGATCAATCTGCTCCCTCATAAAAAAAAGGAAGGAATTCTTCCAGGTGGTGGGACTGCAAGAATACTTCCAGGGCAGTAGCATCGATGATATCTTCCTCCAACTCCACGGTATCCTCATCCTAAGGCAGATCGTCATCACAGCTGTCTTCCTCAACCTCTTCATCAGCCTTGGCATCATCAGCCTGAGCTGCTTCTTGTCTCTGAGGCAACTCACTGGACAGTTTAAACCACAACTCCCTCTTGCTGTCTGAAAAGTATTCGGGGTTCGATATTCTGTTCTTTCTAAAGACAATATTTCATAGACCTGGACATTTGAAAATGGATTCGTATTGCATGCAGCTGTCCTCCTCGGCTGAGAACTGGAGCTTCTCTTTCAAGTCCCCCGACAATGAGTCTTCATCCTCCTCTCAGAAGACTTCCATCACATTCCTCTGCCCACTCTGGCTCTCCTTTCCTACCTGCTCCTCTGTGTCTTTATTCTTTTTGAACTTTATTTTGAAGGAGCCTTTAATGCCCTTAGACAGTGACCCAAATGTACTGGAAGCAGAAGCATGTGAAAGGGACGACCTGGAGAGAGTGCCCTTGGAAGAAGAAAGAGTCCCAGATTCCTCCTTGCTGTAAGTCCAGGCCATCTTATTTTGGTGCTTCTCCTGGAACCTTTTGCACTCATTGATTTGCCTTCTGGCATTCTCCTGAGCCTGCTCCTTCAGCTTGGTGACCTTCTTGGTGTTCATGATGTTCTGGGTGGTGGCAGTCTTGTCCAGGAGAACAACACATTCATTCTTCCCTCTGCTGGCAGCAGCATCCAGTGGAGACTCTAAGTCATTGTCCAAGGCAAAGATGTTGGCATAAAAGTTGATCAGGATGAGATACAGTGGGCATGACGATTTGAAGCTGTGTGATAGAGAGTATTTCTCCAGATGCCGCATCTATCAGGATCTCCTTTAGAAGAGAAAATATCAAAAATACACGCTATTTTTTCTGAATGTGAGCCCTCCCCCCAAAAAATAAAGAACAAAATAAATGTTAATCCTGCCTTACCACTGTTATAACTTCTGAAAGTCCAGGTAAGTCACATCCAGACATCACCTGGCCAGAAACAGAAAAAGCCCATCTCTACACTAGATCTCATTTTTTAAATAAACTTGTTATTTAAATTAGTTTCAAGTTTACAGTGCATTGGTTAGACATCTATAATGTTCATAAAACGATCCCTCCAATTGCTCCCTCCCTCCTCTGGCCCTCTACTTAGCCATCATATTAATGCTAGCCGCATTCCCTCTGCCATGCTCCCCATCCCCGTGCCCAACTATCAACTACTAATTTGTACTTCTTTAACCTTTCACCCCGTTCTTCCAGCCTCCCAATCTCCCTCCCTTCTGTCCATCACCAAATTGTCCACTATATTTGTGAGTCTGTTTTTGTTTAGTTTGTTCTTTTTGTTTCTTAGATTCCACATATAAGTGAAATCATATGGTATCTATCTTTGTCTGACTTATTTCACTCAGCATAATAACCTGTAGGTCTATCCATGTGGTTGCAAATAGTAGGATTTCATTTTTTTAATGGCTGAGTAATATTCCATTGTATATACGAACTACCATTTATTTATCCAATCTGTTGATGGGCATTTAGGTTGCTTCCACGTCTTGGCTACTGTAAATTGTGCTGCCATGAATACTGGAGTGCATAGATCTTTACGAACTATTGTTTTGATTTCATTTGGATAAATATCCAGAATTGCAGTTGCTGGGTCAAAAGGTAGATCCATTTTTAATTTTTTGAGGAACCTCCAGACTGTTTTCCATACCGGCTGCACCAATTTGCAATCCCTTTTCTCTGCACTAGCTGTTTTTTTTTTTATTATTATTATTTATTGAGGATAGCTATTTTTTATTATTATTATTTATTGAGGATAGCTATTCGGTGTGAGGTGATGTCTCATCGTGGTTTTAATTTGCATTTCTCTGATGATTAGCGACCTTGAGCATCTTTTCATGTCTGTTAGTCATCTGTGTTACTTCTTTGGAGAAATATCTGTTCAAGTCTTCTGTCAATATTTTAATTGGATTGTTTGTTTTGTTGTTGTTGTTGAGCTGTATAAGTTCTTTATAAATTTTGGATATTAACCCCTTATCAGGTGTATCATTAGTGAATATCTTCTCCCAAACAGTTGGTTGTTTTTTTGTTTTGTTGATGGTTTCTTTTGCTGTACAAAACCTTTAGGTTGATGTAGTGCCATTTGTTTATTTTTTCTTTTGTTTCCCTTGTCTGAAGATATATTTCTGAAAATAAATTCCTGTTAGTAATATCAGAGAGTTTACTGCCTATGTTTTCTTCTAAAAGTTTTATGGTTTCGGGTCTTACATTTAAATCTTTAATCCATTTTGAGTCTATTCTTGTATATGGTGTTGGATCTCATTTTTAAAAGCAAGAAAAGATTTCTAAGAAACTCCCCGAAGAGCAACTTTCATGTCTCAGCAGCCAGAAGTGGGTTACATGCCAAGAGGGAGGAAAATAGAGCTATCATGTTTAACTCAGATTAGCTGGAATTTTCCCCTGAAGGTAAGCATAGAATTACCCAGCGGTGGGCTGGTAAAAGTTTAACTGGCTCACCCAGGAAAATAAATCAAAGTCCCAATTTACAGCAAGTGCCAATTTCTGTGGTGTGGATATACCTACCATGGCAAATTTCAAGCTACTCATGTGACATTACTGGACATGGAGTTTGGAGGGATATGCAGTAGCACACAATATAAATTATTCCCACAATATAGCTATAATACACATGCATAATCTTAAGAGCATAGATAATAGTAAAATGTAGTAAAATAATTATGAAGTAATGAGTTTTGAGTTTTTAAACATAATTTATTAGAAGTTGATACAACTTTATTTTTAATAATAGTTTTTTTTAACTCTCAAACTTCCTGATATCTAACAGTCATCTCTCATGAGCTGATAAGAGCTGGTTACAGCACACCACTGCTATCTTCCCCTGAGTCACATGTAGGGAAATAAATAACTGACCAAAACTGGGTCTCCATCAGCAAGAAAGAAAAGAGGATGCTGGGTAGGTAGCAAACAGCGTCTACTACAACCACTATTCATACAAAGGGTAGAACATTTCCATTGATTCTTCAAGTTACTTCCATGTAATTACGGTGTTGTATATATGACTAGTTCTGCAATGGTTTAAGGTGGAATTAGGGGTACTATTGGATGGTCTTAAGGCCAAGGACCCATTCCTGGCACAGAAACAGGGGCATGGTAGATGCTCAATAAAGATTTATGTAATGAATGAATGCCTACTGGAATCCTGCCCCAAGCTACACCCCACCCCCTCTTGTGAGATCTTGAGTTACAAACAGTCACAAATGTAAATTAAAGTAATAACTCACTGTTAACTATGACTCTGACCCCAAGCCACTGCTGAGAACTCTAATAATACTGGTACTAAAGGATCCTAGCCCAGACTTTCCGAATTAGAATCCGAAGTTTAACAAGATCCCCAGCAATGTGCAGGCTCGCTGCAGGTTCAGAAAAGCTACACTAGTTAATGTGACCCAACCAGTGTCCAACAATTTGTAACTCCTCCATGGGAACCCCTAGCCTCCTCATGCTTTTCAATTGTGAAGCATTTACATATTCACTGTCCCCTCCACTCCCAAAAACCATCGCAATCTCCCCTAAGAGAAGGAAGATGAGAATAATTATCAGAGGGGTCAAATGAGACTCAGAATGCTTAATTGATCTGATCAGTGGTACACAGGCAGCACACTTTGGATCAGTCCTGTCTCCAAGTCTAATGGTCTCTAACACAATACAGTCTTATGGTTGCATACCTTGCTTTCCACTTTACCAGTTATGAGGCCTCGAGTTTAACTTTTCTGAGACTCAATATCCTCATCTGCAAATTGAGGATAATATTACCCACTCGTAGAATTGTTATGTGAATAAGTTAATATACATAAAGCATTAGAAGAGTGCTTGATATATAGCAGCTATTCAATAAGCATTACCTATTGTCATTTCCCACATCTCTAATGTCATAATCCTTAATTTCATATATTTCTTTCTTCTCACACCCATCTAGTAAATTCCTGCAGCACTACAATAGCTCTTGTGACTTTCTAACACTTATAGTCTTACTTAATTTGTCAAATATTTATGCCCTGTTTCCATATTAGATAACATGGCACAGAGGGCAAAGCTTGTGTCTTTTGTCCTTTATATCATCTGTATCTCCTAGCAGAAGTCGCGAACTCAACCTAAAAAAGTCAAGCAGATAATGTAGGTAACTGAATGGGACCAGGTTTCTTTTTTCAAAAAAGTCATAGTGAAGTGCAAGTTCCATCTAGAAAGAATAGCTGTCATTCAGTTCTGGCCGGTTGCTATCTTGAGTAACAGCAGACAAAATATTGCCAGACCTTCCATCTTTCAAACAAAGCCAGAAATCCAGGATTTCATGTGAAACTTTTTGATTTTTACATGGTGGCTTAAATTTAAAAGAAAAATACAGTGAAGTCCAAATAAAACTCATTTGTGGGTTGGATCCAGCCCACAAGCTGGCAGTCAGCAACCTCCTTGTAAGCTGAGAGAACAGCATAAGCAGATGCATATGTAGGTGACATTACATGGCATATTTGGGGAACCAGGAGTATACTTCAACATGACCAGAGTGCATGAAGATGGGACAAAGGAAATAAGTACAAAGAGGAAGGAAAAAATGAAACCGAATTTAAGGAAAGCAAATATTAAATAACCCAGTTGTGTTGGATGGCCACTTTCAAGGAGGCCCTGGTCAGCCTGATTTAATTGTCTTGGATCAAAATAAATCTCCTTCAACCTTAGCACAGTTGTGTATCTTAGGGGAGCACAGTGCCACATCCTCAAAGATGAAGTTTCACTTTTTATTTATTTTAGCCAAACACCGTATTCAGAAGACAACAAAGAGAGGTTGTAAAACAGAGATGTTACTATAAACATAAACAAAAGCATACTGATTAAATTTGCTTTTAAATTTGAAGTTATTCTTGGATTAAATTTGAAGTTATTCTTGGATTGGTTAAATTAAAAAACAAATTATTGAGAGGAGAGAGCTGTGGTGGGAATGTTACAGGATATTGAGAAGTTTGGGTTAAATCCACAGAGTAGTGGAATTTTCCCATCTCAAGAGATGGATCTTAAATGATCCTGTCAAGATAGGAGAAAAAACCTGAATATACCTGAGATGACCAAAGATGGGTCTTCTTTCAAGAAAATTTCAAAAGCAAAATTCCAAATTTATAGATGAAATTGTCAGTAAGATGATTTATAAGTTTCTCTAGTGCATTTAAACTATATCTACTTGCAAAAATTCTATTAACGGACAACTTTCCAAATTGACATACAACTTAGATCAAAAAATTTTCTATTGACATGTTTCATACGATCCTTCTAAACTCAATCTTTGTTTTTCAATCCTTGATATCTTTCATATTTTTTCGATAGAATCATTACACATAACCTGCCCAGGTATTCACAAACAGGTCCCACCTCATTGATCTGAGTCCAATATTGATGTCATATGGCTTCCTGGGGATAAATTCAGTGTAGTGTTGATTTTTCCCTCATTGCTCCACTTTTTTCCCCAAAGGGAAACTCGCTGAAAAGATTTTTAAATAACCATACTTTCCCTTGCTTTTTGGTAGATCAGTACATTTGGACAACAATTTTTTAAAGCTGGATCTCTCTTATTGTCACTAAATAGGCAATTCTCAGAAAAATATTGCTTTCAAATATATTTTTCCACACAAGAAGGGATATTTAGACTCATTAATAATCAAGAAATACAAATGAAAATACTGCACTACCACTTATTTGCCTGTCAGATAGGCAATGATTAAAAAAGAATAGTAATACTTGGCTTTGGTAGGAGTGTGGGGAAATGAAAAATGCTGGAGAAAACACAAAGTGGCACAGTATGTGTCAAAGCCTTTAAAACATGGTACCTTCTTGAATCAACAATTCCACCTTTAGGAATTTATCCTAGGGAAATATCAGACACTTACGTAAAGATGAATGGTCAAGGATGTTTGTCCCAACTTATTTATAACAAAGACTGGATTCAAGTTAAATGCCATGAACATGTAATGAATTAAATACATTATGATGAAACCACAAAACCGAATATCATGTAGCCATTAAAAATAGTGGTATGGGGAGGATGTCAGAAATATGGCAGAGTGAGAGACATCCCCAGATCTCTTCCCTTGAAAGAACAACAAGCTGAACATCTAAAACTCAACAAAAACTACCCAAACTGCACACCAACATGTCTGAGCCTGGGATCTGGGCATAAGAGCTACCAGAGGTCAGAACTCTGGGTGTCGGGCAGTGGACTGGGAGAAACAAAGAAGCTGCCTCTTGCAGCTGGAGCTCCATGTAGGTGGAGGGGAAAGGGAGAAGGTGCAGCGAGATCCCTAAACAGCCTTGCCTGGGAGAGCTGTAAGCTCCATGCAGCCAGTGGCAGGGCCCAGTCATCCTGGCAGAAAGCAAAGAAGGAGGAATGACAGAGAAGCTGGGACAGCAGAGAAACAGCAGTTGATTTTTACCAGCCATGGTTGCAAAACCGAGGATCAGCCGCAGCCCCCATACCCCAACCCAGAGGGCCCCTCCCCTCATATCATCCAAGATTGAGCACCGCGGAGCCCCAGGAGAATCTGAGCAAATGCTACCGAAACTGTCGCTAACACTGACAGGGACTGAGAATGAGGGTAGCAAGCATGATTAAACATCTATAAGGGAAAAAAAAGGCACTATTAAGGCTGTATATAAAGGAGGGATCGAAGAAGCTTAGGCACCATCTACGGGAAGCCAAAAGAAAAGCACCTTCTTTGCAGTAGGCTAAAGACAGACCTTTATATAATAAATCTTTCTGGGAAGAAAAAAAAAAAGCAGAACTCACTTCCATTAATGTCCAGGCAGAGAAATAACCATTAAACACCATGAACAATCAAGGTGACAAGGCATCTCAGAAAGAAAGAGAAAAATCTCCAGAAAATAAGCTTACAGACATAGAAATATGTGACTTAAATGACAGAGAATTTGGGATGGTACTTCAGAAGAAACTCAATGAGATCCAAAACAAATCATATCAACAAATTCAGGAATTGAAAAAACAACTAGATGAGCAGAATGAGTTCTTTAGCAAGGAGATTGAAACCTTCAAAAAGAACAGAACGGAGCTTCTGGAGATAAAAAAAAATGCAAGAGTTGAAAAATGAAATAGCAAGCTTGGGAAATAGAGTCAACCAAATGGAGGAAAGGATCCGTTATATCAAAGATGGAAATCTAGAAATAAATCAGAAGGAAGAAGAGAGAAACCAAAGAATGAAAAATAATGAAAGAGAAATTCAAGAACTAGCTGATACCATCAGGAAACATAAAAATAATGGGCATTCTTGAAGGAGAGGAAAAGGAGCAGAGATTAGAAAGCATTTTCAGACAAATAGTTGACAAGAATTTCCCAAATCTAAGGAATGAGCTGGAGCTTGGAATTCCAGAAGTCAACAGAACACTCTATTATCTCAACCCCAAAAGGCCTTCACCAAAACACATTGTATTAAAATTATCGAAAATCAACAATGAAGACAGAATTCTCAGGGCAGCCACGGAAAAGAAGATGATAAACTATAAAGGAAAACCCATTAGATTACCTTTGGACTTCTCAGCATAAACCTTACAAGTTAGAAAGGAGTGGAATCAAATATTTAAACTATTAAATGAAAGGAACTACCAGTCAAGAATAATGTATCCAGCTAAGCTCTCCTTTAGATATGAAGGAGAAATTACGACCTTTCCAGACTTACAAAAATTGAGAGAATTCTCCTCTATGAGGCCTGCATTACAGGAAATACTGAAAGGGGTCAGCTCACTTAAAACAAAATGACAAAAAAGTACATATTTAGGAGTAAGGTGACTAGCAGGCAAATAGAAGCACAGAAGTGCAACCTTTACTAAGAACAGGGCATTGTAAGATTAAACAATAAAAGGAGATTTGCTATAGCAAGATAGTAATGAAACGTTCACCATACATAGAGACAAACTGAGACAACAATGACTGAAAAGGGAAAGTGCAAAGATCTAAATTCACAAAGGAGAATGGAGATAAGGCGCATGCAGAAGAAAATGGACAACTGCATGTGTGTGTGTGCGTGCGTGTGTGTGTGTGTGTGTGTGTGTGTAAAACCATCTTTTACATATTCATAATGGTAACTGTATGCCAAAGTTTCGGAACTGAAGTACATAACATAAAACAAGAAGGGCCAGAGGGAAAAGCCACAAAAGTCAATCAAAATAAAATCGGACACACAAGGACAAAGAAGCAATGGAAACACCGAGCTACCAGAAAGCAAAAGATAAAATGGCTATCAGAAGACTTCATATTTCAATAATCACCCTAAATATAAATGAACCGAACTCACCAATAGAAAGGTACAGAGTTGCAGATTGGATCAAAAAACAAAATCCAACCATATGCTGCCTCCAGGAGACACATCTCAGTTCCAAAGACAAATATAGACTAAAAGTGAAACAGTGCAAAATGATATTTCAAGCAAATGGAATTCAGAGAAAAGTGGGGGTAGTAGTACTAATATTGAATGAAGTAGACTTCAAAATAAAAGTAAAGAAAGATGCTGAGGGACACTTCATAATGATAAAGGGATTCATGCACCAAGAACACATGACAATTATTAATATCTATGCTCCCAATCAGGGAGCCCCAATATATATAAAGCAATTACTAACAAAATTAAAGGGAGAAACATACCAAAGCACTATCATAGTAGGTAACCTCAACACTCCACTGTCAGATATGGATAGATCATCCAAACAGAAAATCAATAAGGAAATAACATCCTTAAATGACACATTAGACCAACTAATAGACAGACATTTACAGAGCCTTCCATCCCAAACAGCTGCTTATACATTCTTCTCTAGTGTACATGGAACATTCTTAATAATTGACCACATACAGGGACATAGAGATAGCCTCAACAAATATAAGAGGGTTGAAATCACACCAACCATATTCTCTGATCATAATGCTTTGAAGCTAGAGATCAATTGTAAAAAGAAAGCAGGAAGAACCACAAATATATGGAGATTAAACAACATTCTACTGAAAAATAACTGGGTCACAAAATAAATAAAAAGAGAGATCAAGAAATACATAGAAACAAATACTAATGATAGTACAATATATCTGAACTTTTTGAACATGGCAAAACGTTAATAGGAGGAAAGTTCATATCATCACAGGCCTATCTCCAGAAACTAGAATGAGCCCAAATAAACAACCTAACGCTTCAACTTAAAAAACCAGAAAAGGAAGAACAAATGAAGCCTAAAGACAGCAGAAAAAAAGAAATAATCAAAATTAAATCAAAAATAAATGAAATTGAAAACAAACAAACAAACAAAAACAATATAAAAAATAAATGCAACAAAGAGCTGGTTCTTTGAGAAGGTTAATAAAACTGACAAACCCCTGGCTAGACTCACTAAAGAAAAAAGAGAAAGGACACAAATAAACAAAATCAGCAATGAAAAAGGGGAAATTACAACTGACATCGCAGAAATACAAAATCATGCAAGCATACTATGAAAACTATATAACACCAAATTTAATAACCTCGAATAAATGAACTAGTACTTAGAAAAATACAACCTTCCTAGACTGAGTCAAGAAGAACTGGAAAATCTAAATAGACCGATCAGCAGTATGGAAATGGAAACAATCATAAAAAACCTACCAAAAAGTAAAAGTCCAGAACCAAATGGCTTCATCAGTGAATTCTACCAAACATTCAAAGTAGATTTAATACCCATTCTCCTCAAACTCTTCCAAAAAATTGAAGAGGACGCAATACTTCCCAACTCATTTTATGAGGCCAATATTACCCTGATACCAAAACCTGGTAAAGATAACAAAAAAAAAAGAAAAAAAAGAAAAAAAAGAAAACTACAGACCGATATCTCTGCTAAACACTGATGATGCAAAAAACCTCAATAAGATACTAGCGAACCGAATATAGCAACATATGAAAAAGATTATACATCATGATCAAGTGGACTTCATCTCAGTGGCACAGAGATGGTTCGATATATGCAAATCTATTAATGTGAAACACCACATAAACAAATTGAAAAAACAAGAATCCTATGATCATATCAATAGATGCAGAAAAAGCCTTTGACAAGATACACTATCATTTATGATTAAAACACTTAACAAAATCGGTATAGAAGGAAAATATCTTAACAAAATAAAGGCCAACTATGACAAACCCTCAGCCAACATTATACTTAATGGAGGAAAATTAAAAACCTTTCCTCTAAGTTCAGGAATAAGGCAAGGCTGTTCACTATCGCCACTGCTATTCAACACAACATTGGAGGTCCTAGAGAGTGCAATCAGACAAGAGAAAGATATAAAAGGCATCCAAATAGGAAACGAAGAAGTCAAACTGTCACTATTTGTGGATGACATGATTCTCTATATAGAAAACCCTAAAGACTCCACAAGAACACTACTAGAAACAATAAGCCAATATAATAAAGATTCTGGAGACAAAATCAATGTTCAAAAATCAATAGCATTCCTATACTCTAATGATCAAGTGTTAGAAAAAGAATGGAAAAAATAATTCCTTTTGCAATTGTAACAAGAAGAATCAAATACCTAGGAATAAACCCAATGAAACATGTGAAGGACCTATGTAATGAAAACTATAAAACCCTGTTAAAAGAAATCAAAGAAGATACAAAGAAATGGAAAGATATTCCATGTTCTTGGATTGGAAGAATCAACATAGTTAAAATGACCTTATTACCTAAAGCATTATACAGATTTAATTTAATCCCCATCAAAATCCCATTGGCATTTTTAAAAAAGAAATAGAACAAAAAATCATCAGATGTGTATGGAAGCCCAAAAGATCCAAATTGCCAAAGCCATCCTGAGAATAAAGAATGAGGCTAGAGGCATCACTCTGCCTGACTTCAAATTATATACCACAAAGCAGCAATAATCAAAACAGCATGGTATTGGCAGCAAAACAGACACAAGGACCAGTGGAACAGAATCGAGAGTCCAGAAGTAAACCCATATTTATATGGGCAAATAATTTTCTACAAAAAAAGCCAAAAACATACAGTGGAGAAAGGAAATCCTCTTCAATAAATGGTGCTGGGAAAACCGAAAAGCCACCTGCAAAAGAATGAAACTAGACTATTGTCTATCACCACACATCAAAGTGAACTAGAAATGAATTGAGGACCTGAATATAAGACCTGGAACAATAAAATGCATAGAAGAAAACATAGGAACTAAACTCAAGGACCTTGGACTTAAAGAGGAGTTTATGAATTTGACCTCAAAAGCAAGGGAAGTAAAAGCTAAAATAAATGAATGGGACTACATCAAACCAAAAAGCTTCTGTTCAGCAAAAGAAATCATCAACAAGGTAAAGAGACAACCATCTGAATGGGAAAATATATTTGCAAGCAAGCCTTCGATAAAAGCCTAATATCTAAAATATAAAGAACTCATACAACTCAATAACAACAAAAATAAACAATCCAATCAAAAAATAGGCAGAGGACCTGAACAGACACTTTTCCCTAGAGGACATACAAATGGCCAACAAATACATGAAACGATGCTCAACATCGCTAGCTAGTAGGGAAATGCAAATCAAAACCACAATGAGATACCTTCTCACACTTGTTAGAGTAGCTATAATCAACAGGACATGTAATAACAAATGTTGGAGAGGATACAAAGAAAAAGGAACCTTCACACACTGCTGGTGGGACTGCAAATTGGTATGGCCACTATGGAAAACAGTATGTAGGTTCCTTAGAAAACTAAGAATTGATCTACCATATGATCAAGCAATCCGTCTACTGGGCATTTACCCCAAAGACTTGAAAACCTGTATCCGAAAAGATATTTGCACACTGATGTTCATAGCAGCGTTATTCACAGTGGCCAGGACATGGAAGCAACTGAAGCGTCCTATGATAAATGGTTGGCTAAAGAAGCTGTGGTACATATATACAATGGAATATTACTCAGTAATAAGAAGAGATGAAAAATCGCCATTTACAAAAACATGGATTGACCTCGAGATAATCATGCTAAGTGAAATAAGCCAGACTGAAAAAGTTGAAAATCACATGATGTCACTTATATGTGGGATATAAACCTAAAAGCAACAAATGAGCAGGACAAACAAACAGAGACTCATGGACATGGACAATAGACTAGTGTTTACCTGAGGGTCGGGGAAAGGGAACCAGGGGTGGTAGATGGGATAAAGGCAATCATGTATGTGGTGAACACAGAGTGTAAAACAACAACAACAACAACAAAATATATATATATATATATATATATATATATATATATATATATATATGTATATGCCTATACATATATATATATATATGCCTTACTGTTAAAGCGTATAGCTGAAACTTATTAAATTTCATTAACCAATGTCACCATAAAAATAATAAATAATAAATAAATAAATAAATAGCAAAAAATTAGTGGTATGGATCTCTATATTTAAGTACAAATGGTCCATGATATATTGTCAAATAAGTATAAGCAGGTTTCAGAGGAATTTGTATAATATGGTTGCCCTTTTTGTCTTATATTTTTAATTAAGTTTACTGGGGTAACGTTGGTTAATACAATTATATAATTTTCAGATGTACATTATCATTTGATATCTGTATATTTTATTGTGTATCTACCACCCAAAGTCCAGTTTTCTTCAGCTACCATATATATGATCCCCTTTACTCACTTCACCCTCCTCTATCCCCCTATATTTGACCCCCTTTATCCTGTCTACCTCTCTACTCCTCCCTCACCCCACTACTAAATACTATTCTATAGTCCTCTGGTAATCACTAGTCTATAGTCCATGTCCATGAGTCTCTGTTTGTTTGTCCTGCTCATTTGTTGCTTTTAGGTTTATATCCCATATATAAGTGACATCACATGATTTTCAACTTTTTCAGTCTGGCTTATTTTGCTTAGCATGATTATCTCGAGATCCATCCATGTTTTTGTAAATGGCAGTTTTTCATCTCTTCTTATGACTAATATTTCATTGTATATAAAGAAACGACAGTTTCTTTAGCCAATCATCTATCATAAGACACTTCAGTTGTTTCCATGTCCTGGCCACTGTAAATAATGCTGCTATGAACATTGGTGTGTAATCTTTTTAATATGTTGCTGTATTCGGTTTGCTAGTATCTTATTTAGGATTTTTGCATCTGTTTTCTTGAATGCCATTTGCTTGAAACATCATTTTTCACCCTTTCACTTTGAGTCTATATTTGTCTTAGGAGCTGATATGTGTCTCCTGGAGGCAGCATATGGTTGAATTTTGTTTTTCGATGCAATCTCCAACTTGTGCCTTTTTATTGGTGAGTTCAGTCCATTTACATTTAGGGTGATTATTGAAATATGAAGTCTTTTATAGCCATTTTATCTTTTGCGTTCTGGTATTTCAGTATTTCCATTGCTTCTTTGTCCTTGTGTTTCTGTTATATAGTTCAGTTCTGAATATTTGGTGTGTGATTACCATTACAAATATGAAAAAGCATAGTTATATATATACAGTCATCCATTTTCTTTTGCACATGTCTTATCTCTATTCCCCTGATTTATTTCTAGATTTCTGTCTTTGATATCACTGATCCTTTCCTCCATTTGGTCGACTCTATTTCTCAAGCTTGCTATTTTATTTTCCAACTTCTGAAGTATGTTTTTTATCTCCAAAAGATCTATTCTGTTCTTTTTGAGGGTTTCAATCTCATTGCTCTGTTCGTCTAGCTTTTATTATTATTATTATTATTCCTGAAATTGTTGATATGTCTCGTTTTGGAACTCACTGAGTTTTTTCAGAAGTACCATCCTGAAGTCTCTGTTATTTAAGTTGCATATCTATGTGTGTAAGGTTAT
Source organism: Pteropus medius (assembly GCF_902729225.1). Classification (NCBI taxonomy): domain Eukaryota; kingdom Metazoa; phylum Chordata; class Mammalia; order Chiroptera; family Pteropodidae; genus Pteropus; species Pteropus medius. The sequence continues at coordinate 1,472,442 of NW_024345483.1, forward strand.
TTTCTGGAGATTTTTCTCTTTCTTTCCGAGATGCCTTGTCACCTTGGTTGTTCGTGGTGTTTACTGGACTATTTCTCTGCCTGGGCATTAATGGAAGTGAGTTCTGCTCTTTTTCTAGAAAGAATATTTGTTACATAAAGGTCTGTCTTTAGCCTGTTGCAAAAAAAAGGCGCTTTTCTTTTGGTTTCCAGCAGGTGGCGTCTAAGCCTCTTGGATCCCTGCTTTATATAAAGCCTTAAAATGCCTTTTTAAAAAATTTTCTTGTAGATATTTAATCACGCTCGCTACCCTCAGTTTCAGTTTCTGTCAGTGTCAGCAATAGTCTCAGCAGCATTTGCTCAGATTCCCCTGGGGCTCCACGTTGATTAGTCTCAGGGAGTATGGGGCAGGGGCCCTTTGGGTTGGGGGTTGGGGCTGTGGCTCAGCCTCGGTTTTGCAACCAGGGCCGGTAAAAATCAAAGTTGTTTCTCTGCAGTCCCGTCTTGCTTCTCTGTCTTCTGCTCTGATGACTGGGCCCTTCTGCCCAGCACGTGGAGCTCACAGCAGTCCTAGGCAGGGTTGTTCCGGGAAGTTCTTGCTCCTTCACTCCTCCTCCTCCACCTACAGGGAGCTCCGGCGGCTGCAAGAGGCAGCTTCTTTGTTTCTCCCAGTCCACTGCCCGACACCCGGAGTTCTGACCTGTGATAGCTCTTATGCATAGATCCCACGCTCAGACGTGCTGGTGTGCAGTTTGAGTGGTTTTTTTTTCGTTGAGTTTTAGATGTTCAGCTTATTGTTGTTTCAAGGGGAGGGATCTGGGGACATCTCTCACTCCACCATGTTTCTGCAAAAGTCCATATGGTTGCCCTTTTAATGGAAAAAATGCACATGTGCGTACATGCACTCAAAGGGAAAAGTCTGGAAAGATATACACCCAAATATTAATGCCTTTGAGAATCAATGTGATTGTTATTTTTTCTTTCCAGTATGATGTGAAATGTTACAATAAGTATGTATTCCTTTAAAAATCAGGAAGAAGAAAACTTTTTTTCCATTTTAGGAAATGAAACAAAACTAAAAAAAATCATGCACACTTTAAAGGCAAAATGAAATTTTGTGTAATTGGGGCTGTCTTTCCAGTGTAGGATAACACATGTAATTATTGCTTTCCATTTTTAAATTTAAAAAGAAAGAAAAACAGTTTTTAACAAAGCCAAGGTTCCAATATTGATAGTTACCACACGATCTACAGTCTCAATCAGGCAGCGACGGTCAAACACCGAAATCATCGCACTGGAATAGCCCTCAATGACTGGTTAACTTCTAAATTTAATTTTTAATTGGTTTCCCTTTTTTTCCCCTTAAATCTAATTGGCAATTTGATCTCACACAGGTTTCTAAAGATTGGCTATGGTCTAAATAGGAGATGACCTATGAAAACCCTCACAAGTTATTTTTTTTCCAGCCTATATGAGGGTGACTTAAGATAGCTGATCTTAAATGCTTCTGGAGAGAAGGAAACAAAATCTGGGATATACTAGAATTGATCAGAAGACAAGAGTTGAGAAGGAAGGACTAGAAAAAGCAGGGTTAGAAGAACTTTTGTGCCCATACTTAGTGTTTAATAAATATAACTTAATGGAATAGACTTTGATATTAAATTGAGAGAAATTACCATGTCAAACAAACAAATGGGAAAAGGCTGGGAGAAGAGGAGAGATGGCTTAGAGTTACAATTTGGAGAATTCCAACAGCTGATGGTAGGGTGTGGTATTTGGGAAGAGGAAGTCAAATCAGACAGAAGGAATAGAGAACACTGACTCCACCCCTTCCTCATTCAGTCCTTCATGCAAAAACACCACCTTTGAATCTTCTAACTCTTCCTGAGTATCACCCACTCCTTTGATAAAGGATGCCAATGTCCACAACGTGCTGAAGCCAGAACATAGGGCTTTGATCTTCCTCTTACTTTATCCACCCACCCTAACATCCAGTCTATCATAATCAATTCCATGTCCAAACTACCACTCAAATCCATCCACATCTCCCCATTCCCGCTGCCCTACTTCGTCCAGTTCATCTCTCAGTCTGACCATTAAAACAACCCTCAAGTTTCTCTCTGACTGCTACATAGCTGCCTGAGCAAATTTTGTAAACACAAATGTACCAGGTGGCTCCCTGTGTAAACCCGATGACAATGGATCCCCATGCCCCTTGGATAACGCTCAACTCCTTAACAGAGTTTACAAGGCTCTTGTGACCTGGTCTTGTCTCTTAAGACTTGGCCTTTCCCTACTCAAGCCATGTCCAGCCATACTCAATTTCTTCAGTGCCCAGAGTGCACAGTGTACTCACGTGGAAAGTCTCTTCCTCCCATCTTTATCTGGCCAACTTCTCATCATTTAAATTCAAGCTTAAATGCAGAAGGCTTTCCCTCACCCCCAGATTATGAGAGATGCCTGTGTCATCTATTTAGTGCCCTCTGTTTCCCTCTTTGTAACGCATATCACACATGACTTAATTTATGTCTTCCTCTCTCAGATTTGGTCACCATGAGGACAGTAATTGTGTCTCTCTTGTTGATTATGGACGGCATCGCCAGTGGCTAGCAAAATGTCTGGCATATAGGAGATATGAACCAATAAATACGTATTGAATTGAAGTAAATTTTTCCTTTTTCCTTTTCTTACCCCTCTTGTGTTATAGTTGCCAACACTGTCTAGCCCCTCTGATAACAAGCAGAAGAAAAAAGCCCAGTAACTCCTGCATTAGAAGGGCTGAGGGGGTGTGTGTATGCATTTATGTATCTCACAGCCAGAGAGGTGATGAGGTTAAGACAGGCTGAAGGTCCCTTTTACAGCTTGTAAAGCCAGCAGCTTCATCTAAGAATCATGGACTTGCACTAGGATTGAGTGTTAATAAAACACTGTGGGATTTCAATGACATAGATGAAAAAATAAAATAAAAACACATCATTTGTTCTGATTGAGGTGGACATATTAAAACTGAGTAGAACAATGATCTATTTTTAAAGTGTCAATCATTTAAACTTCATGGAAAATATTTTTCAAGGCACATCATTAAAATGTTCTCCCCCACAAGGCCAATAACATGCCTCAGAGTTCAGAGTCTCTCCTGTATGTGTGGCTCACAACCCCCATGGTGCCAGTTCTCTGTGCGAAGGGAGCATCTCCAGGCAGTTTTCTACCTTTCTCTAAAATGCTAATTATTTAGACAGTCTAAAAAGGGCAAAGTATTTTTGCTGACTTCTCTGCCTCTGCTGCTTGCTGCTGTCTGCCAAATTCTACCACAAACAGTTTCCAATTGAAACTCTCAGGGTGAACTTACCTTCTGCTGCAGATTATTTCTAGGGCTTCCAAGTTCCCATGATAGGTGGCCAGGAGCGTGGGAGTCATGCCACCTTCATCAGAAAGATTCAGATCTCTCTTGGTAGCCTCCTTCAGAAGTTCCAGGTAGCTATCACTATCAGCTTGGTGGTTGTGAGTGGACACTTTCTGTGCTCATCAAAGCTTGGCCAGATATCACTCTCTATACAAAGCAAGGTGTCAATAGAGCAGCCTTCCTACAAAGTTGGTTAATCAATGACAAGGAAGAGTGTCATCACCCAGGGCAAAGCTCATTTCAGCCTCTCTCCATGGAAGGCAGCGAGAAAACTTTACGTGGACCTTTTCTTTCTGGAATGGCCATGACATTGAATAATTAAAACCTCTGTAATCAGCTTAAATGTACTTTGAGGCACATTTAAGTTTTTAATGTCCGTTAATGAGTCTTGAGTGTAATATTGGTTATCTAGGCTCAGAATATAGAAATTAATTTTCCAAAAATTCAGAACTAGTCTAGTTTATTGGGGAGATCTATTTTTAAAACTGTTTTATTGAGGTATAATTAACATACTATGAAATTCACCCATTTTAAGTATATAAATCAAAGATCATTAGTAAATTTACAGAGTTGTGTAATCATTACCATAATCCAATTTTAGAACATATCTATCACCCAAGAAATATCCCTCATTCTCATTTTTAGTTAATCCCCATTCCTACTCCCAACTCAGAAAACCACTAATCAGCTTTCTGTCTCTGCAGTCTTGCTTTTCATGGGCATTCCATATAAATGGAATCAAATAATACATAATCTTCTGTGTTCAGCTTTTTTTTAGCTTCACATAATTTTTTTGAGGTTCATTCATGTTATGGCATATAATAGTGCTTCCTATTTATTGCTGAGTAATATTCTATTATACTAATATACCAAATTTTCTTATTTATTCAACAACTGCTGGACATTTGGACTATTTCCACTTTTTGGTTTTATGAATAATGCTGCTATGAATATTAACATACAAGTCTTGTGTGGAGATGTATTTTCACGTCCAAGGAGTGGAATTGCTGGGTTGTATGGCAATTTATATGTAACTTTTTAAAGAACTATCAAACTGTCTTCAAAAGTGATTGTATCATGTTACATTCCCACCAGCAATGTACAAATGTTCAAATTTCCCCAAATACTTGCAGCTCTTGTCATTGTCTCTCTTTTTGTTTATGGCCATCCTAGTAGGTGTGAAGTGGTACCAGGGTGGTTTAAATTTGCATTTCCCTGATGACTAATGATGTTGAGCATGTTTTCAAGTGCTTATTAGCTATTCCTACATCTTACATTTAAATTCTTTGCCCAATTTTTCATTGAGTTGTGTGTCTTCTTATTACTGAGTTACAAGATTTCCTTATATATTCTAGATATAAATTCTTTATCATATATATTTTGAATTGAATGAAAATAAAAACATAAAATATCAAAAGTTATAGGATGCTATTAAAACAGAGTTTAGGAGGAAATTTTGCAGTTTTTCATGCCTGTGTTAGGAAAGAAGAAAGATCTCAAATCAATAACTTCAATTTACATCTTATTGAAAGGATGAAAAGCATAGAAAATTAATGCAAATAAAGAGCATAATATATAAGACCAAAAACATGGTCCAAATGCGTTACCAAAAAATATATAAATAGACTTAATTGACCAGTTAGAAGACTCAGCTTTATCTTACTTACAATAGATATATCTAAAACATAAAATTGTAGCAAGATCGAAAGTAAAAAAAAAAAAAATGGAAAAGTTATATCAAGCAAATACTAACAAAAATGGTATAGCTATCTTTATATCAGACAAATAGAGTTTAAATCAAAAATAATATTAGGACTAAAAGGAGATAATGCATAATGATGAAAAGAACAATGAATAGAGAAAATATGATAGTTGTAAACTTGTATGTACTTAATAACATAGCCCCAAAATAGGGAAAACACTAATTAGTAGAATTTAAAGAATCAGAGCAAATTTACAATCATAGTGGGAGATTTTAATACACTCTTTAATGTTATATATCAATCAGACCAAAGATTAATAAAATATAAAAGATTTAAACACAATTAACAAGATTAGTCATATATAGAACCTTGCACTCAGTAGAAAATGCATATTCTTTTCAAGCACACAGAGAATATTTACAATAATTGTCCACATAATAAAGCCAGTGCAGGTCTTAGCAAACATCGAATAATAGGTTTCATGAAACATGTTCTCTGAAGACACTACAATAAAATTTGAGCCCATCATCCTGACACAGCTGATCAACTCTATATATTCTCTTGTGCTATATTTTTACATAGTTTTCATAATCAAATAAATGCTATTTCAAATTGTCTTTTCTCTCTTTCATCTACCATAAATATTTTCCTATATTGTTACAAAATCTTTAATATGCTTGGATAATAGTTTACCATATTGATGTAAGAAGTTTTATTTTAGAAATCTGTAACTGTTTATTCCTCGTCTGTTTTTGTCCAAGTCTTTATTAAAAGACAAAGTATTTGCCTACTCTGAAAAAGTACAAAGCTTTAATCTGCAGTTTCCTCACAATAGTAATTATCCCCAAGGGTAAATGTTTCTTCCTTTTTCTGGTTTCTATAAGGCTATCAATAGAAGCTATAGAAGCAGCCAAGAAGGCCACATTATTTAGCTGCAAAAGAAAAAAAAAATTCTTTTCAGCCCAGAAAGTGAAGTATCCAAACATGACTGTGAATACTTTGAGAACAAGGTAATGTTCTTCGATTCATTTTTGCATGAACCACTTTAATTTAGGCACAATTGCATTCATTAGTGCACTGTAAAATAGAATATCATATATAACTTCAGAGAGAGCTTCTTAAAGATGGGTTTATAGTAGAATGCTAAGTGTCAATCAAACAAGGAGTCTGGTATCAGATGAAGATGATGATAAAGATAATAATGAAGAGAAGGAGAATGATAAGAATGAGGAAGGAAGCTAAAGAGAATTAGGACAGAGCAATTGCGGAGGAAAGGAAAAAGGGTTAGGATGAAGAACAAGGAGCAGAAGGAAGTTTCTTGACTCCAGCAGTACTTACAACTTGGACTTAAACCCTCCTGTGAAATGGTAAAACATCTGAGTTTTTTTTTAATGATAAATATCCTGACACCCTCTGGCATTTCCTTGAGAAAACTTCTTCCTTGAAAGAAGAATGGATGGGGAGGGGAAGGGGAGGCAGAAGCAAACCCTTCTGAACTTGCAACTCCTCCTTATCCCATCCATTCAAAATGAGGTTGAGAAAGTTAGGGTTGAACTTGGAGCTAGAAGACCTGGGGTCTATATGATCTGGGGCAAGTTACTCCAACAATTTGAGTCTCTATTTCTTTGTGGGTAAAATTGGGGGATATTGCTCATGATTATATCATCATCACCTAAGCTTACAGTAGTAAAGATGAAATGACATAAAATTCCTTATAAACCAAAAATTATGGTTTTACAAACTGAAAAAAAAAGTAGTGTGATCGTGGCTTAGTTCAGAGAGAGAGAGAGAGAGAGAGAGAGAGAGAGAGCGAGCTATAGCTCAATAATTGGTCTATTTTCTAATTCCCCAACTTCCAAAGGAAGCAAAATTGGTGGAAGATGGTGCAGGCAGATAGTAATGAAAATAACTAATGCATATTTGCATATAATGTAGACACTAACTCCTTGCAAGGAGTCTAGATAATTGTGGGACAATTGTGGCTCTTGAGTGTATATTTTGACTGTATTGGTCTTGTGGAAATAAGTATTAGAGTCTGTTCCCACCGTATTCTGCTGGACTTCCAAGAGGAAGGTCAGAGAATATCTGCTACATATACCACAGGAGAGATTTTGAGGATCAGGCCTAAGTGACAATGTCCCTCCCTCAAACTGTTTTATTATCTAGCAAGTCAAGGTCCTTATTGACCTTCCTGTTGGTACCAACCCTGCCCCCATGCCTCCCTACAGTCCTGCAATGGTAGTATATCTTTAAAAAAATGTCCTGTCAGTGACTTCTGTATTCCTCTGCTGCTACTGTTCTAGGTTCAGAACAGTAGGCTTTATTTCCTCATTTTCCTAAAACTCTACAAAATGCTGACTCCTCAAACATTTAAGTATTTCAGTTTGAGAGGCCCTTCTGCTCAGACACCACTTCTCTTTGCCAACATCCCAGAGAAAACAGGGTTCACCATCCTCTAGGGGCAGCATTTGGAGAGATTCTCCTACCAGCACATCTCCTCCTCCCCAAAGAACAATGATGTTTTCAACTCTTAGGTGTCATTTATCATTTTGCAGCCTCTCTTGCTTTAATAGCAGCTACATGATGGCTGGGTGGTCTAACCAAGCATCCCATCTACCATGGAGTCCAATCCTGGCTGAGAAGAAGTAGCACTTGGTTGGAGAATTCACCTGGGACTCTGACATACCTATTAAAAAGAGTCGTGTGTGTTCCTTTGCTCAGGGAAAGGAACCAAAGAGAGAAAGATTACTGGTAGTGACACTTTCATTCTACCCCAAGAAAAACCAATGCCAGTAAAGTGGAAACCAAACTTCTCCCTTGTTGTTCTAGAAAACTAATCACTGCTAATTGGGAAAGAAATCCAACAGCTTGTGCAGAAGCACGTATTTTTATTAATGAGATTGCCCCCCGCACCTCAAGAGATCTGGCTTTCAAAGGCACAACTGTGTTTTTTTCTCCAAAGTAATTCATGTCTAATTACAGAGGAAATTCGTTTGTATGGTAGAAGTACATTTTATGTAATAAGGAAAAAGAAAAGATCCAAGCAGAACATTTGCTGTTAACAAGATTACTTCATCTAATGAGTATCTTGTTATGAATTTTAATGGAAATAAAAGCAATAACAGAAAGTAAAGAAAATTAAAGGATATCACAAAAGTCCTGTTGTTACACAGAAAACTCACAGGAATCAGACAAAGGAAGAACAAAGCATCATTAACACGATACTGTGTGTGTTGAACGTGGGTTTATGAAAAACACATCTGTTGAGATAAAGACATTTTCAAACGCATTTTTCAAAAAATGTCACTTAAACTTTTTTTTAATCTTTAGCACAGTAATTAAACTCTAGAACCTATTTGATGTGGAGTTTTTCTATTCAAAAGAGATTTCGACAACTTCACTTCTCATTTAAACTCATTGAAGGTCTTTGGTTTTGTTTTGTTTTCCTCAGAAACATTAAATACAAATATGAAGCAATCAAAGGAATCATTGTCAGCCCTTTCAGTTTTTCTTCTTCAGATGAAAACATTTATTAAAATATTTAGTTGGATAAGTCGACTATTGAAATTGTAATGTCCCTGAAGTATCGATTGGGCTTAATTCATTCACATAAGTTTCAAGTTATTCAAAGCCCTATTTTTTCTGCCAGAAAAAAAAAAAACAGACAGAGCTGTTATTATACCATCTGGTTTGCATGAGGATTCTCTTGGCATCCCTTATAAAAATGCACATTTTACAAATGCTAAATCCCAGATGATGTTACATTGTAACAGTGGAGGGTTTTGTAAAGGTTTTCAAAAACAAATTCTTTAAAATGTGAATACTGGATAGTCCAAGCAAGAACTATGAATTTTAATTCTACACTGGGATCAATGGGCTTTGGCGGCTGGACAAAGTTCCTTTTTTTCTTATGCTTTTTCCTCTTCCTAACTAATTATTGGTTCTGCGAGTTAAACATTTTGATCAATATACAGTAATCATATGACCTGCATCATGACCCAAAGCTTAAGTTCTATTAAAACTGCAGGAATAACGATCAGAGGAAAACCTATATTAGCTGCCTTTTTTTTTTTCAACATGGAAGAATTTACAAGGGAGGGATGTTATAGCAGATCATCAAATACCACCCAAACCATTCAACTCTCTCCAAGTTGACAGTGGTAGGACTGGCAAGACAGGCAAATGTGAAAGCTAAGCATTGTGACAAAATTAAGCCAGAGTACAGCAGTGGTTAAGAACACAAGTTCTTAAGTCAGAGACTGACGGACATTCAACCAGAACTTGGATCCTTCCATTAACTGTGGTAAATCACTTCTCTTTGAGTCTCATTTTCCTCATCAGTAAAATGAAGCAAATACTTTTCCAGTTACTACGTACAGGTTGTTACAAGCAATTACTGAGTTCAAATTTGTAAAATATTTAGTGCAGTGTGTGATATGTAGTCAGTACTCAATGAATATAAAGTAGTAGTAGTAGTAGTACTGGTAGTCCTAGAAGCAGAAGTAGAGTGCAAGTAATTAATTGTACAGGTAGTAGAAAGGAAAGAAAGGCTATCCCTTCTTTGGGTCAATCATAAATGTATAATTACCACATTTGCCTAAACCTTCTCTTTCCTCTGCATTTTCCTTAACAACTGGGACCTGTGTTTTGTTTGTTTGTTTGTCTGTCTGTTTTTTCCCTTATTATGGTACAGCAAAAAGAGGATATATTTTATAGTGACAGAGTTGTATTTCAATCTGGGAATTTATATTCATTTTCTAGGGCTGCCATAACAACGTACCTCAAAACCGTGGGCCTTAAACAACTGACACTTATTTTCTCACAGTTCTAGAAGATAGAAGTCTGAGACCAAGAAGTCAGCAGGTTGGGTTTCTTCTGAGGGAAAGATGGAGGGGTTTGTTCCAGATCTCTCTCTGTGGCTTGTGAAAAGCCATCTTCTCCCTGTGTCCTCACATGTTCATCCCTCTGTATAATGTCTGTGTCCAAATTTCCTCTTTTATAAGGACATCAGACATAGGGCATTAAGGCCCATCCTAGGGACCTCGTTTTAAGTTATTCACCTCTGTAAAGGCCCCATCTCCAAATTCGGTCATATTCTGAGGTCCTGAGTGTTAGGACTTCAACTTGAATTGGAGAGAGGGGACACATTCAGCCCAGACAGCTTTCTATTAGTAGCTATCAACTGGAGATAGCTCACTTCAAGAGATCTTCATTTCCTTTGCTCATTCCTACCTGGTAAGTTTATACATCAGTGTCAGCATAGGATCTGTATGCAGTGGGCCTTAATAAAAATTTCCTTCCCTCCTTCCTACAGACTCATCAAATCACACAGTTTTCCATTTTCGAGAACCACCTACTCCTTCCCAGTACTGTGTGAAATGTGAGTGATGAAAGTGTGGATTGAAAACCTGCAGGGGGACCCAGAGAGAAAGTGATGGGCTACAGAGATGCTGTGATTCAGATACAGATTCCATAGAGAGATGGTTCATTTGATTAACTTCAGTCATGTGCCTAACCCTCGCCTAAAGAGTGGTGGAGGTATCTTGACTAAAGTCTCACCAAGATTATATCTTGTGGGAGAGAAAGTTCCCTAAAGCCATATTATGGTACCATCAACAAGAGAAAAGGACATGGGACAGAAAAAAAAAAACATACTTGTGGGTATTTAAGTTGAGTTATTTATGCTTAGGTCTTGTGTGTTACATAGTAGCTGTTTGGTCCCCCCATCAGAAAGCAACCTCCTTACAGATAGTCTTTGTCTGCATGTTCACAATTGTGCATGTTGCTTCTTTTCATACTTCAAAGTTTCATGGTTGTTCAGTAAATGTTCTCATAGGAGGAGATTTGCAGTTTCATAATTAAAAACTGGGTTCATTTTGAAATAGGAATTCTAAGTAGTCACAAACACCTATTGCCACAATCATGCTGTCTAACAAACCCTCCAAACTAAATGGCAATAAAACAATAAGCATTGATTTTGCTCACAAGTCTGCAGTCAACTAGTCAATTCCTTCACACTCAGCTGACCTTGGCTGAGCTCACTTATTCATCAGCAGTCAACTGGCAGGTCAGCTGGGGACTGGTTGCTCTAGGATGGCTCCAGCTTAGATGACTCATCTCTGCTCCCTGTGATCGATCGGTCACCACCCGGCAAGCTAGCCTAGGCTCATTCTCATGGCAGGTGCAGAATGTTAAGAGAGAGAGAGCATAGGTGTACAAGGTCTCAAGAGATCTGGTCTCAGAACTGACACATCGTCACTTTCACCATACTCTATCAACCAAAGCAGGTAACAAGGCAGGCAGGATTCAAGGGGAGTGAGGGGCCTCGAGAAGGAGTGTCTGAGGAGGAGGCGGTGTGGGAATAGGCTACCTGCAAAGCAAGTTGCAAAGGATAAGCTGGGTGGGGGGGTTGGAAGATAGAGACCTTACAATCAATTGGTCCACCGCACTCTTCAGAACTTTAACATGTAACATATTTTATATTCCATACGGAAAAGGAATGTACTACAATTGCGAAGGGAACCCTTTCTCTATTTAGGACCTGAACACTGCCCTGGCTGATTACTATGGAGTAATCTGTGTTAATACTTATATGTAAATGAGTTTTTACTGAGAACTTCTGAGCCTTTTCTGTCATGTGTTTATCTAAGCTGCCCTATCTTTAATCTCTGGGCCAAGCCGGCCTTTCATTCCTTTGTCCCAGGTCTTTCTGAATCCATGGTCCTTAGGAAGTTAATCCTACTTGGTGGTCTGTCTGGAGATCCAAAGGGGAAGAGGACACTAACACTGTATAGTTAGTTACATTATTAAAAGAACTACCAGATGATGTTCAAGAACATTCTCACTGACCTAGTCTTATTTTTCCCAAGTTAAATGCATATTTGACATTTGAAAGCTATTTTAAGCTATATTAGCATACTGGTAGAAGTTTCTATATTTCTTATTTATCTTATACTGCTGAATTCTAATTAATGCCATCTTGTACTTTTAAAGCTAAGTGAATTACAAGAGAAGCACAGAGTTTTAGTACACCCCCATGCACACACATAAACACATGGAGAAAATCATAATGAGTTTGAAAGAGCCTGGGAGGGGGCATCAGGATCTGGCTTCTCACTGGAGTTCTGCTAATAACTTGCTGTGTGACCGTGTGCGAGTTACTAGACCTCTTGAGCTTAGCTTCCTCACTGTACGATAAAGACCTGGCCCCTGGATACCTCGTGCACCAAATCCATTCACTTCTGTTTTGTACTTTTATACCATGAAGTTGAACTCATGGCCTTTGATTCTACAGCTTCTATAGATCAGTTATATACAAATCAGATTTACCATTATTGCTATTATTACTTTAAAATTACTTTAATTGGTTACTTTATCACCCAGAAGATTAATCAATATAGAGAAGTAAAAAAAGCAGGAGTCTTCCATTTCTATTTCTGTTTCTAGGATTGATATATCCCATATGTTTATAAACCAGTAGAGCAAAAGCACAAACAAATCAGAACCACGAGTAGTTATAAATGCCCAGCTAGCGGCCCAGACTGCACCTCCCCCTCCCCCTGGTCACACCGTCAGCTCCCTGACACCCTCTCCTAGACTTTTAATGCAAATACACATTTCTATACAGACACTCTATACAGAAACTTAAAAGTAGAGACATGCAAACCAAGTTTTTTCGTTTTCTTCTTTTTCTAAAGAAAAATTTGGAACATACTAATTATACAGCTCTAAAACTCCTATTTCATTGTGGACATCTTTAATATCACCATTCATAGATCCAATTGAATCCATAGATTCATGTTTTAGTAGCTGAGGAGTATTCCATGGTTTCTCTGACCATCTCCTGATGATGACATTTAGGTTGTCTTCAATTCATGTGTTGACAATTGTTGCAGAAAATAAAACAACAGACTTGGAGTTTAAGAATGATGAACTGTTGTTCATAAGAACTGCATTTCAGAAAGTAAGGAGGGCACCTGCCCCAATGAGGCAATGACCCTGCATTGCTGTGGTGGATATCAACCTAAAACTCCCTTCAAGAAATGCCTGGTGGTTAGCAGGTGAGAAGTGGTCTCACGACTCTCATGACACCAGGTCATTCAGAGAAGGGGAGAGGGAACACATTGTAGTCATAAATTAGCTAACTTAAAAAGGCTTGTTGAAAAGAATGTGGCAAACATGCATTTGAAAGAGATCCCACTGTTCACTTAGTAAAACATTAAGGATCTATCACTTCTGTAAAGGTTTTAGTTTTTCCTAACTAGTGACATGACACACCATCTCATTACGGAACAATAATTTCTTCCTCAATCTTGAAGCTAGCTGCACTGAACACACTTGTATCCTGGTACACTTGTGCAGGGTTGGTCTTATGGGCCTGGAGCCACTTGTTCAGTGACAGTCCCAGGCACATCATGGGCCGGGTCAGGTAAGGCAAGTGAAATTAATCTCCGGTAAACTCACCATCTTCGCCAGCTCCCCCCGTGGGCCTCCTTCACTCTGAGCCCCCTGCTCAGGGCCTTCGTGCTGCCCCTTAGCCTGCCAGAAGTCCCCAATCTGGGGTTCTCACCTGAGCTTCCCTTCCTGAGGCAAGTCTTCACCCTCCAAAGAAAAGAGAGTCTTGCTGAGCGAGTCTGAAGATAGGGCCTGGGAAGGAGGAGCACCATTTAACCTGTTACCTCTCTGACCACCGTCTTAACAGGCCTCTCTGAGTCTTGCATCCAAATTCCTTCCTCTGTCTTCTCATCATAGTCTTAGCCATCATGGTAACAAATTACCTTCACATTTGCAGAAAAAGTGTCGCTTTTTCGAAAATATGCTTAGCAGGAATAACTATTATTATCATGCTTCTGCTCAGAATCTGAACCTTTTTGCCTTCTCTATCCCTAAAACCTGCTTATCCTGGATTTTGCTCCCTCACGCCTATTCCACTGGGACATAACCAATTAATTCCCATAAAAAGGTTGACAAATGGCAAACATTCATTTTCTTGCCTCCCTGCCTCCAGGTATGTCCTGAATCTTCCTGATCAGAAGACTCACCAATGGTGCTTGTTAAACATACATTAACTCATGCCCCACCCTCAGAGAGCCTGATTCAATGGCTTTTGGGTGCAACCCAGGAAATTTTTGATATTGATGAAATCCCTATGTGATCCTCTTGATTGAGGAAGTTGGGAAACACTACTTTAATCTACTACTATTTGCGATGTTATTCCAGACACCTGTTAAAAGGGAATGGAGATTACTCAAGTTACATCACAAAGACAACGCATAAATCATTAATTGCAAACGCTACCTATTACTTGTACAGAATTTGAGCATTGTATCACCTGTTACAGAACATGGGCTACAGACACCTAGGTATCTCAAAAAGCTATGCGAGATGCTGCAAAGATATATTGATTAGGTGTCAGAAAATTTGAGTTCTCAGCCTGGCCAACACTCAGTAGTCAAAGATTGCTCAAGTTGCTTTGCCTTAGTTTTCCCATCTATAATCTCCCAATTGCTACATACTATGACATTTTTATTTAGACCACTACTCTCTTTAACCCAGAATTTCTACTTCTAGGAATTTATCCTGTGGAACTAGGGAAATGTACAAGAATGTCTATCATATTATTATTTACAATGATAAAAAATTGGAAGCCATCTTAATGTCCATCATTAGGGAAAAGTTAAACACTAATTTATCTAGATATAGAATACTATGTAACCTTTAAATGGTAATGGAAATTTTATGTTTGATATGGAAGATATCCATAACATGGATAGTAGTAAAAACAGGTACAAAACATAGTTTAAGCTTCGATTCCAGATGGTATTGTTTTCAGTGTGTATAGGATTTGTAGAAAAAGTCCATAAAATTACATACCAAAATATTAGCAGTGGCAAGATTATGGAGTAATTTTTTCCTTTTTCTCTATAGACTTCTGTAACTGGCTGTGTGTGTGTGTGTGTGTGTGTGTGTGTGTGTGTGTGTGTGTTTCCAGTAAGCTTAAAATTTATACTTGGTAGGAAATAATGCTTCATTTTTTTTTTAATTTCCCCGGGCTTCATTGAAATATAATAGACAATCAGTTGCTCATATTTACATTGTATAATTTAATGAGTTTTTTCTCAATTGTGGTTGGCATACAATAATATATTCATTTCAGTTGTACAGCATAGAGATTAGAGATCTATATACCTCACAAAGTGATCATCCTATTAAATCTAATACCCCTCTTCTCCTTTACATATTTATCACATTATTAACTATTTCCTTATGCTACACTTTATATCTCCATGTCTATTTTGTAACTATCCATTTACACTTTTAAATTCCTTTGCCTTTTTTCACTGTCTTCCCCAATCCCCCTCCCATCTAGGAGCCCTCAAAATATTCTCTGTTTCTATGGGCTTATTTCCATTTTTGTTGTTGTCATTTTGTTCTTTAGATTCCACATGTACATGAAATCACGCGATATTTATCTGACTAACTTCATTCAGTGCAATACCCTCTAGGTCCATCAATGCAATATCTTTTGCCATCCCCTTCCTTTTAGTCTCTGTGTGTCTTTTAATCTGAAGTGAGTCTCTTGTAGGCAGCATATGTAGGGGTCTTGTTTTCTTATCCATTCAACCACTTTATCTTTGATAGATATGTAGTTATTACCATTCTTTATTCATGTTTTTGATACATGTTTTTCTTCTTAAAGAAGTCTCTCCAACATTTCTAGTAATACTGGCTTGGTGTTGACAAATTCTTTTAGCTTATTTTTGTCTGGGAAACTCTTTATCTGTCTGTCCTTTAACTCTAAATGATAGCTTTGCTGGATAAAGTATTCTTGGTTGTAGGTCCTGGGTTTTCATCACGTTGAATATTTTGTGCCAAGTCCTGTCTTGCACAGTTTCTTTTGAGAAATCAGCTGCCAGTCTTATGGGTTCTCCCTTGTAGGCAACTACTTTTCTCTTGCTGCTTTTAAGATTTTCTCTTTGTATTTTACCTTTGGCATTTTAATTATAATGTGTCTTGGTGTGGGCATTTTTTGGGTTTCTCTTGTTTGGGACTCCCTGAGTTTCCTGGGGTTGTGTGTCTACTTCCTTCACCAGGTTAGGGAAGTTTTCCATTATTATTTCTTCAAATAGCTCTTCAACTTCTTGTTTTCCTTCAGGTACGTCTATGACATGGATATTTTTACATTTAATTATGTCCCATAGGCTCCTTAAATTATTATTATTGTCTTGGCTTTTTTTTTCTTGTCATTCTGATTGAGTGTCCTTGGCTTCCCTATCCTCTATATCAGTGATTTCTTCCTCCTCTTTATCCAATCTGTTGATTCCCTCTAATATACTCTTCATCTCAGATAATGTGTTCTTCATTTGTGATTGGTTCCCTTTTATAATTTCCATTTCCATTTTTATCTTTTTTTATCTCTTTGTTAAAGTTCTTACTGAATTCATCTACATTTCCCATAAATTCATTGAGCATCTTTATAACCAATGTTTTGAACTCCGCATCTGTTAGCTTGCTTGACTCCATTATTCCTGGACCTCTGTTCTGTTCTCTCATATGGTTTCTGCTTCTTTGTCTTCCCATTTTAACTGCCTTTCTGCATCTGTTTCTATGTGCTAAGCAAAGGTCCTAAGTCTCCCAGTTTTATTAGCTTGGCTCTGTGTAGTAGGTGTCCAGTGGTACTGTCCTGAGAGGGATTCAGCTGCAGGCCAAGTTTAGCCTCAGCCTGTGTCCTTCTGGAGTCACCTGTTAAGATTCAGCAAGCTATCCACAAATGCTTTGCTTATAGTTGCCTCGAAAGGCAACACCAGAAACCAAGGCCAGCTGCTCCAGTGTGAGTCTAGGTGCTGCTCAGTAAGGTGCACCGGTTTGCTAAGGATACAACTGAATGTGGCTTGGGTGGAGCCGTGAGTTGAAGGAGGCGGAGTTTCAGGGAATCCTCTGGGCAGAGTGACCTCTATTACCCAGTTCAATGACATCTCTGCTATGACAGTGCTGAGTCCATGCAGTGGGAGTTCGGAGGGCTCAACAGAGGAACAGTGGATACCTCTGGCACTTCTGTACAGAGCAAGTCTCGCCTCGGCCCTCACTCTGACAACTCAGTGTCCTCTTGTAAGTCCCTTCTGCCCCCTGCGCAGCTGACCCAGTGCTGGTGCTCAGAGCGAGCAGGTCCATCATTGTGAAAGTCCGCTCGTGGACGTGACCCCTTTAAGGGGCGTCTGCAGCTGCCAGCTGCCGCTGCCACAGCCTCTGTCCCACTCAGAACTGGGCAGCCTCACATCTTCACCCCCTCCTACCTTCTACTGTTGCAAGTTGATTAATTATTTCTCTCTCTAGTTGTAGTGCTTCTATTTGTCTAGATCGCCAGCGACTTTGTTTGCTATTTGCTCCATGTTTCTGCCACAGTTTTGATTTGGTCGCAAGAGAGATGAACAAAGCCTCTATCATTTATGTCATTTCCCCCCCAGAACTCTCATCCATTTTTTAAAGATAATTTTCATGCACATTGTCAGGGCGCTGTCCACAATAGCCAGGAGACTAGGGGTTACTTAAAGCAATGTTTTTCTACTTAAAAATGATGTGATAAAGAGATGTTCTTTCTTCAATTAAGCCCATCACCCTCTTTCATTCTGCATTGAAGTTGTAAATATTTTGTCAAAAAGATCCTAATCTTTCCTGTCTCATGGAGAAGAACACCAATTCATTCATCTGGAGCCAATTTCAGGGAGCTTGGCTTTCATGGCCGGCCCTCAGAGCAGCTGGTGGAATACCCAAAGACAAATGTCAGGAAGGGCCAAACTCTGCTTCTTGCAGGCCTTCCAGAAAGCCTCTCCCTCCCCAAATCCCACCCTCTCTGCTGGAAGGGCTCGAGAAAATTCAAGTGTCTCCAATAGTGAGAGGGAGGGGCCCTGTCTAGCTTCCTGCTCTAAAAGCACAGAGTAGCCTGCCCCTCTACCTGATTGATTTGGCGGTGCCTTTGGCTATGGCGTGCAGGCAGAGGCGATGGTGGCAGTCTCTCAGGTTGGTTCAGGGCAGACTGCAGGTGAGTAATTTAGGGGGCAGAGGGGAGGAATACAATGGCCTTGTCTGCTTAAGTTCACTCATTATTAATACCGACTGCATTCCCTTCCAACCCCTACAGGACACTTTCTGTATTCTTCGCCATTGTGACTTCAGTAAACTCAATTGATGTTACTCAGTTGGAGACTTCTGCCTTCTCAGGTATGCCTCTGCAGTGAGGTAAATGCCCTCAGCATCTCTCCAGCAGGTTGCATCTAAGGTGCCTAGGTGTCCAGGAAACACAAACATGGGTCAAACAATCTCCATTCACCCTTTTTCTTACCTTGATCAAATCACTAGATTTTTCCATTGCCTACCTATGGTTTGCTATACTAGCTAAATGACAGAGCTTGCAAAAACACCTGCACTTCTATTTCCTCACCACCTCAAGCTTTATGGCATCCAAAGAACAACAAACCACAACATTATGTCCCCCTTTCTGTCATCTTCAAACACAAACTCATACTTAAGGAAATCAACAACATAATAGATAATATTGGAGCTGTTCACTTAAAATGAGGAGTTTTTTGAAATTTCCACTTGAGACCAAGGATGCAGTGACAGATGATAGGCAGAATTTGGCCTTAAAAGGGTCCTTGGGCTTACCCATGATTTTTTTTAAAGTCAAATAGAAGAATATTTAGATAAAACTTTTGTTCTCCACTTTGTCACAGACCCACCATCCCCACCTCCATCAGTGTCACTGTCAAGGTCCCCACCTGGTTCCTGTATGCATGTTTAATAACTCTAACCCCAGCTTACCCCTGGTGCTTTGGAAAGCCCCGGGCCTTGACTGATACCTTTCTCACAGTTCTTTCCCACCAATTTGCAAGTTTCCTGAGGGTAGAGGACAAGCCTTGCCTCTTTCAACTGGGATCCTCCCCTGATGCCTGTTAGAGAGGAGAAGTCCCACCACACACTCTTGCAGGGACCATGCCTCCTGTCATTCAGAGGCACCAAGTGCTTTCTTTGTTCTTCAGATATTGTCATTTGCCATAAAGACAGATGACAGTGGAGTTTTCAAGCAATCTTGGCATCAAGAAATGGCATACATCTCTGATGGATAGGTAATGTGTATACACTCATCTTAGTCTTATTTAACAGAAAGTCCTTAACTCAAGGCCAGCCCCATTTTTCTGGTGAGCAGAGTACACAAACTATGGAGCAACTGGCATCCAGTCCCCATGATGCCACAGGGGTCTCTGATTTGCAATGATGCCACCAAGAGTGGAAGACATTGTCTTTCTCTTATCTCAGAATCCCCTGGGCAATTTTTAGCTGCAAATCACAGCATCTCTCAAAGCTTGGGTCATATCACCCCACTGAGACAATAAAAAAATGAAGTAATTGAAGCACCTTAGGAGTGGATTGGTAGTCTCAGCTATGTTGCTTTGGTTGACTCTGTCACTAAAATGTACTTCTTGGTCATTATCTATCTACATTGCTTCTGTAGATCCCTTTGGTCTTGAAATTCTGAATTGCACTTATTATCTGGACCCAGAAAAGCTCACCCTGAGGGCCCCATATAAGATCTGTATCAGAAGAATGGTAAGTCACAGCTTTGAGGAGTGATTTGGGAAGGAACAGGCTAGTAATTACTAATAGTAACCTGATAGTTAAAGACACAGGCTTGCGAGTAGAATGGCAGTTCCCAACCTGGGGTGACTTTTTTGTCTGCCCTAGGGACTTTGGGCAATGTTGGGGGACATTTTTGGAGACATTCTTGGTTGTCATACTGATATCTGGGCACAAGCCAAGGATGCTACTAAATCACCTACACTGCACAGGGTGGCCCCAATGACAAAATTATCAGGCCTGAAATGCCAGTAACATTGAGGTTCAGAAGTCATAGAGCTGAGGCCTTGGGCTTGAGCTCTGGCTCTGCCACTATCTAGTTGTGACCTTGGACAAGTTAGCCAACCTTTCTAAGCCTCTGATTGCTCATTGGAAAATGGAGGTTATGGTACCCTCTCCACACATGATAATTATTATATCTAAAAATTAATGACATAATGCTGGTAAAGGACTAGGTGCAGCACCTAGACATGAATGCTCGAACATGAGCTATTTTGATTTGTAAACTCCATGGGAAACAGGAAGCTATTTTGGTGCTGGCAAAGAGAATCTCTACGCTGTAAAAACAGGCGCTAGGAAACAAATTGCAGCTAAGCAATAGGGTTTTCTCTATCATGAAGCAAGAGTACTGCCCAAACAAGGTTATTGGGAGCAGTAAAAGCAACCTCTCTAAGCAGAAGTTCTCAAGATTTATTGCGCAAAGAATCACTTGGGAACTCATAAAGTATAGACTTAGTTCATTTAGTTGATGACTTAGTCTGAGGTACATCTTAGAAATGTGCATGTTTAACAGGCCATTTCAACTGATTCTACAGAATACCTCTAGTAATTACATTTTCCCTTCTGGAACAGCCCTTCCCAACTTCAGGGAGCTTCAAGTTGCATTCCTTTAGATCAGAGGTCTGCAAACTACATCCAGTCCATGGTACGTGTGTGTGTGCATGTGTGTGTGAGATGGTCCTAGAGCTAAGAAGAGCTTTTGTTTTTAAAGAGTTTTTAAAAATATATTTTAGAAATATATGTGGCCTACAAAATCTAAAACATTTACTAACACTTAACAGAAAAAGGTAGTCCAACCCCTGCTTTCGACTGAGGTCCCCAAGCCAGGGGAAATATTGAAGATGGCTCTGCCAAAGGTGGCTATGTAGGTGCTTAGTGAATGACTGGGAGAGGCCCCAACCCAGCCAGGACCATAATATGCAGACGTAGGGTCAATTTAAGAAAATGAAAACTGAACTCCATTCCCTGAAGCTCAAGGAAATGTTCTCCGCTGCTATTTGAATCCTTTCTGGAATATCTGAAAGGGTTACCTATAGAATCTCCTGGTATAGAAATGAGGAACCTTCCAGAATCTGCAGTACTGGTAACTTCAGGGGGTTTGCCACTCAGCAGGGTCAGATGGTATTCTGGAGTGCTATTTGCACTCAGCTTGGCCAGCATCAGATGACCATCAGATTCACAGACAGCAGTGCCTGTTGTAAGACCTAAGGTTTTCACATATCAGGTCAGCCGACCAGCTGTGCTAGCAGGAGGAGCTCAGAAGAACCCAGGATCCATTCTCTGCAAGAAGGATTTCAGCGTGAGGAGAAGTGCAGGAGTCTAGACAAAGTTGGGCTTAGGAGCAGGACTGCAATCCTGTATTTGCTACTTAATAAGTCTATCTCCCAAGTTTACACCGTTTGGGCATGAATATTCCTGCTTATTTACAGGAATTCTTCCTGTGATTTGGGTATTACTTCCTCCGTTGGGTCAGTGGTCTCTCACTCTAGTGTTTGCCTCTTCATGCTTGAAAAGTGGTTTTGTGATGACCAGCAATTCTTAATGTTAATGTTATTTAATTTTTCAATTTCCTTTGTAACTAATGCTTTTTAAGGTTTATTAAATAAAAAAAAAAACAGTCTTTACCTCAAAGTTAAGTAGAGATTCTCTTGTATTTACACACTTAAAGCTTGATAATACTGCCTTCTATATTTAAGTCTATAATTGGCCTTGGTTACTTCTCATATGTTTTTTAAGACAAGGTCTGATTTTACTTGTTTTCTGTCCATTTGAGCTGTCTCAGCCCCCAGTAAGATGTTGAACAGAAGTGGTATTAGTGGGTATTGTTGTCTTTTTCCTAACGTCAGAAGCCTTCAGTCTTTTAACAGTATGTACATTAAGTATGATGTTTTCTGTAGCCCTCCCCCCTTTTTTTTGTACACTTCTTTGTCAAATAAAGGAAGTCCTCTTCTATTCCTAGCACAATTTTGGAATGGTGGGACCAAATGATCGAGTCTGCCATGA
>NW_024345484.1:0-2084 GCF_902729225.1 Pteropus medius
GGTGTGTGATTTTCATCAATAGTGAGTCTCTTGTAGCCAATGCATGTAAGGCAAGTCTTGTTTTATTCATTCATTTGCCACCCTATGTTCATTTTGATTGGAAGATTCAATCCATTTACATTTATAGAAATTATCGATAGGTGTACAATTATTGCAATTCTTTTATTTATATTTTTAAATCTGTTTTTCTTCTGCTTCTTAGAGAAGTTCTTATAACATTTCTGGTAATACTGGCTTGATGGTGATAAACATCTTCAGCCTTCTTGTTTGAAAACCTTTCTATAATGGCTTTGATTCTAAAATGACAGCCTTGTTACATAGTACAATTTAGAGTGTAGGTCATTGCTGTTGATTACTTTGAATCCTAATCCTAAAGATAACATTCATACTTAGCCTAGTTCTGACCCTAACTGTATTCCTAAAACTAACCAGATTTAAAACTGAAAACCTCAACTCCAACCTTAAACGTATCCTTATGATAATATAAATGATACAATATTAACCTATCACAAAAATAATTCCCAGTGGTAACCCTAACTGACATCTACTGTATCTTACCATTTCCCTGGTACTTACTCTTACATTAACTCTGACTCTAATTCCCAATGAAAAGAGTTTGAGAGCCAAGTCTAACCATAATCCTAATTCAAAATTCAATCCTAAATCCAATTCTATCCTTAATTAAATCCATTTTGTAAAATCAAATCTAACTGTAAACCAAAATGTAAATATCAACCATACCTTAACCCTAACACTAACTTTACCCTAATCATAGAATTGGATGTATGCATAGCTCTTCCCCAAAGCCTAAAACTAATCCTAATTTAAATTCATATCTTGATTTCAAAGCTAGTCGCAACCTAACCCTTACAGTAACTCTACCAGTGACCTTCAACTTATTCATATCAAATATACTACCTAAACTATAAGTGTAAACATGAAACTAACCCTAACCAGGACCTTGTCCTAAAAGTAAATCTAACCTTAAATTCACCAAAACCCTAATGTCAAAGCCCACTCAAACCAGAACTCTAAACTCATCATATCATAGATGTAACTCCTATTCCGATCATTTCTAATGTTAACCCTAACCCGAACCTTAATTCAACACTGAAACACAAACCTAACTCTAATTTAAAAGTAACCCTAATCCTAAACCTAAATGTAGCCCTATTCTAACCTAACACTGACCCTAACCATAATTTAAACTAACCCCATATCCTCAAAGTTAATTCTAACCCTAATTATAACCTTAATCATAATCATAAACTCCAATGTAACTCTAACCATAATCGTAACACATAATCTACCAGCAGAAACCGACAGTAAGCTGAAGCCTAACCTAATCCTCGCACTTACAATCATTGTATTATTAACCCTAATTTTGAACCAAACTTAAAAGTCAAAGGAACCTATAACACTAAACCTGAACTTAAGCCTCTCCCAATTATCAACTCATCCTTAATCTTGACCTTAACCAAAGATAACCTAACCCTAAACCTAACAATAACTCTAAATATAACCAAAGTCCTTACCTTAAAACTAGTCCCAACACAAATGATAAGTAAAACACAAAGCCTACACTGAAAAGTCACACTAACCACATACCTAACCCAACACAAAATGTAAAAGAAATTCTAATCTTCATCCCAACTCTAAAACCAACCATAACCCAAATTGTAATGCAACACCTATCCTTCAAATTAAGCTTAACCCTAAAACTCAACTTACACCGACGTCTTTTTCTAACACCAACCCTAGCCATAACCCAAACCTTGAACCCAAAGGTAACCGTAATTCTAATTATAAACTCATCCATAACATTAATTCTGAACTAACTCAGAAATCTATACTTAACTTGAGTTAAACTCAAACTTATCCTAACCTTAACATGAACTCTAAACATAAACATCAGTTTCACCATAACACTATCCCTAATATTACCTCTAACAATATTAACCCCGATGCAAAACCCAACCCTAACCCTCACACTAAACTTAGTTCTTATTACAAACCTAGCACCAGACCGAATCCAAAGTTAACCCTAATCTTTAACCTCAAAGCTGACTCTGTTCCTCATCATA
>NW_024345485.1:0-509 GCF_902729225.1 Pteropus medius
ATCCCATCTGGTAAGAAGAGCAGTGGAGTCAATAGGCAGTAAATGGCTCATATCTGATACTGTGTCTGCCCAATTTACGTATTTAAAAATAAAATATCAAATCCAAAGCAGGCAATTTATTTTTTATTGAGGCGAAATTTAAATAACATAAAATTAACCATTTTAACATTGTTAAAGGCATGATATTATAAGCGGAGGTATTTAGTGTCTTTATGTTATGTAACTACCACCTCTATCTCGTTCCCAAAATTTTCATTATCATAAAAGGAAACATCATTTCTATCAGGCAGTTGCTGTGCATTCTCCCCTCCCCCCAGCCACTGGCAACTATTAATCTGCATCTGTTTCTATGGATTTACCTATTCTGAATATTTCATATAAATGCAGTTGAACAGTATTGATCTGTGTCTGGCTTTGTACACTTAGCAAAACATTTAACAAGGTTCACTCATGCGTTAGCATGTATTAATACTTCAGTCCTCTTTATGGATAAATAATATTCTATTATA
>NW_024345486.1:0-30782 GCF_902729225.1 Pteropus medius
GAGAGCGGGAGGGCGGGGCCGGAGCCGCCTCGTCGCGTTTTCGGGTCCTGTGGTGGAAGCGGTTCGGCGGGAATTTGGGGGAGGGAAGCGTTGGCTGTGGAGGTGCTGAGGTTCGGGGACGAGGCGGGACCGCGGCCGGACCTAGGTCAAGTCGCCGAGGGAGGCAGAGGGAAGGAGCGGCTTCCCGTGGGCGAACACCGCCGCACGGTTGGCGGAGACGCGTCGGTCTGAGGACGCGGCAGAGCGAGGGCCGGTGTGGAAAATTGTGTTTTTTTCTTTTTTCTGCGTAGTGTCGGCTCGTGCCCGGTGTCATTTTGCGTGTGGCTGCCTAGCGTCCCCAGCGACATTGACGTGGGTCCAATTTGGGGATCCATTCTGCTCTGTGTGTTCGATTTTCTGCCGATACCACCATGTTTCGGTTACTGTCGATTTCTTTTTTTTTTTTGGTGGCGAGTAACGTGGAAATCGGGAATTCAAACTTGACGCCACGTCTGCCGACACTCAGATTTTATTCCCCAAATTCACACCAGATAGCAGCAGAAAATAAATTTACGATGAAATATACCTGGCTGTTGTTTTCAATGTGCCCGCAAGATGGCACCAGAAACAATGTTTTAAGACACGCAATCTTTGTTTTTAACAAGAGGCGCACGAATTGACAATAGACCAAAACATTTTATGATGACATGCCCCTGCGTGTTATTTAGAAAATGCGCATGGAATAACACTTAAATATTTTTTTCATGGCATTATTCCCAAAATTTCCACTGGATGGAAACAGAGAATGAATATTTATGATGACAACCACTCAAGTGTTAGTCCTAAAAACCCCACCAGATGGCAGCAGAAAATAAATATTTAGGAAGTCATACACCTTGGTGTTATTTTTAAAATGCCCACGAGATGACAGCAGAAAATATGTATTCATTGTGATGTACACACGGGTATCTTGACAAAGTGCGCACAAGACAGAAGCAGAGAATAACTTTTTCTGACATACACTCTGCTGTTATCCCCGAAATCCCAATAAGATTTCAGCAGAGAATAACTTTTCATGACAGGCATGCATTTTTACTCCAAAGATGCCCACGAGATGGCAGCAGAGAAGAAACTCAAGTGTTATTCTGGAGAAGCCAACAAAATGATACTAGTTCATAACTTTTTATGACATACACTCAGAAGTTTTTTTCCCTGGGATATTATGTTTGAGCTGCATACAAAATAACAACAAAGAATGCCTTTTCATGATGACATACATTTGGGTGTTATTCCCAGAATGCATAACAGATGGCAGAAGAGAATAATTCCTTATTACATCCATTCTGGTGTTATTCCCAAGATGCACGTGAGATGAAGGCAAACAATAAATCTTCACGATTACCTACACTCAGGTGCCATTCCCGAGATGCCTGACAAGGCAGCAAAGAATAAATTTTCATCACAGAACCGGGGTGTTATTCAAGAGATGTCCACGAGAGGGCAGCAGAGAATAACTTAACGATGACACACACTAGGCTGATATTACCAAAATGTCCAATAAATGGCAGCAGAGAATAACTTTTCACGATGGCTCTACTCTCGGGCGGTGGTCCACCATGACACCTCTTCAGGCACTACCTGTGGTTCCCCACTGATGATTTTTGAATTAGGTGTTGCTAAGTCAAGGGGACCCTATAATTAAGCATAAGAGAAAACAAAATGCCACGATAAATCAGTTCATATTTCTCCCAGTTGCTCATATTTTGAGATGCAGCAAGCTTAATTAGAAGAGCATGATTTGGCAGCGGAGTAAGTATAGACGTTCTGAAAATGACTTATGAGCATCTTGGACATTCTTATACTTCTATATCAATTCTGTTTGAAAGCTTGCTTTAGTTTTTAAAAATTATGAAGTAATTTGGGTTAACCTATGTACGCAATTCTGCTAAGTGTTCTACCATGAAAGCTAACGCTTGAAAAACCCTATTTGCCAAAGCCCGGTCAGGAAGGATGTCTCTAACACCTGCGGCTGAACAAAGTCCTCCGTCAGGGGGAGGACTGGGGACAGACTGGTTGTCCTCGAGCCGAAGTATTCCTCCCAGGCATGCAGCCCACACAACGTGGGTCTAATCCGCGCCTTCTCGCCATTAGCTATCGGCCGCTTGGCCTTGAAAAGGGGCAAGGTCTGGGTATTGGAGGGTGGGGCCAGTGTGAGGTTGAGGGTGGTGTTGAGAGCCGATGAGGAGGAGCCAAGGGATTGGCCCTGAGGCGATTCACCAATCAGTGTAGAGTTGGGTCGGCCTTACTCTAGACACGGTCCTCTGGATGCTCTGGGCATAGTCTCCATCCCGCGTGGACCACCATGCGACCCCCCACGTGAGCATGCGTGGACACCCCACCCTCCTATCACACTCACGTGATCTAGTGTGAGCCACAGCGTGTATGCTCTGCCTTTTCAGAAAGCCGGAAGAAGCTTCTCGAGGCTTCCAGCGGCGCCATTGTGTGAGGCAGGCCTGCTATCTCTGCAGCCCCTGGGAGCTGCACCAGGGACATGATGAAAAGAGAAAGTGAGGAGAAGTGTCCCAAATCCAAATGTCCCAAATCTGGACAGGAGTGCCAAGTGTGGGGAGAGGTGCTGTCTGTCTTCAGGTGACAAAGCAGAGGACATGGCTCGGTGAGGAAAATTTTTTTTTTTTTTTTTAATTCTGCGGTGTAGCATAGTGAGGGTGAGGAGTACTGAACATGCGTGTATCTGTTATTTTTGCTTCGTGTTATAGAGGAACTAAAGCTCTATGGTCTATTAGTCTACATATAACAGAGGGAATTCCTTCTACCTTCATTTCAGCCTGCATCTTCCCCAGGCTAACAGCTCCTTCTATGCCAATCGTCTGGATAGTTCTGCGTGAAGGAAGGGATTTGATGATTTCATAGTCTTCCTTAGGTCCCAGGTTCTGCCTCTTTCCGCGCACTTAAGATGGATTTCAGAGCACTACAAAACTTCCATCTTTTTATGGTGGCAGGAAAATTAACGGCTGGGTTACCGCTAGCTCCTGGAAACTTCTGTAGCTGAGAGATCATGGTCTTCCACTGGGAGAAATAAACGTTATTTTCGTTTACCCTGTTAGCCTTCTTGATCTATTTCTGTGATCTTTGGTAGAATTTAGAATCGCTGCGAGTCCTTTTCCTCTCATCTATACTTAGATTGTCATGAAAAAATATTTGTCAAGCTATAACCTGTGTCCGCGGAAAGGTTCTCATCTTATTCCGCGAGAAAGAATTCCAGAGTGAGATCAACTGCTGAAGTTCTTGTGTGTCCGATGACCAGATTCTTGCTGAATTCCACAAGAAAGAATCGAAAGGCAAGATGAACAGCAAGCAGGAAAGCAGAGTTTTATTAATGTTAAAGTACTCACTTGAGGAGGTGGAGTGCAGGCTTCACCTCGAGAGAGGAAGAGGGAGGAAAGGGTGGGGAGAGAGAGGGAGAGGGACAAAGTCCCGCCAAGAAGGCTCGTTATGAACTTTTTGTTCTCCCTGGAGGATGCCGATTTGGCCTTGTTGTCTCCTCCCAGTAGGTGGGGAACTTTGTTTTCTGGCTTTTCTTTTTCATAAGATGTTTCTGGAACTGTGTTAGTGTCAGGTGTGCAATGGGAGCTGAAGTATGTGCAATGCGGATGAGATTATAATGATATTAGAATTAGCCGAAAATTTTGCTTTGGCCAAAGATGGCATCTGGTCTGGAAAAGACGTTTTTGGGCTTATCACCTCAGCTAGGGCTAAAACGGGGAGGTCTGAAGAAAGGAAAATTTTCCAGAGCCATATCTTAGAGGAGGAGGCAATGTCCCTGCACTACCTGTTCGGCCCCTCACCCGGACTTAGCAACTCCTCATTTTGTTCATTGAAACTTTTCTTCTAGAGATGGTCACTTTTTTCAGTGTCTGTTTTTTGTCATTTGTCATAAAAATAGAAAGCCTTTGGCTTCTTTAGTTAAGCTGTCAAAAGGCTTATTGCTTTGAGTCGCTATTAAAATCCTACCATTAATGGTCAGACTGTGGATTCTTTGAATTGGAGAAACTCTCCATCGGAAAACGTTTTATAGAACTCTCATGACAAGCGGCCATTTCACTGTTAAGACATCAGAGTGCTCTCTACGATCACTAGTAATTCTGTCTATGTTTTGATCTCTATTTGTGAAACTTTTGCGTTTGTCTGTATAACGTGTTGGCAGGATGTTTTTGTCTCCGACTGGTATTACTAGTTTGTAATATTTTGATTGGCTTAAAGGAATTCAATGCTGATATAAATTAAGAGAGAAAATAGAAACAAACTCAAATGCATTTCAGGATCATATGATCAGAGACGATATTTGATGTTAAAGCTGGCTTAAGTTTGGTGGGATTGCATAGACATGTTTTTGAAGGTTATTAATATAAACTATATATGTTTTAGCTGGGTATAAAAAATAAGTTTAATTTAGCTGTGTTACAAAGTATATAAAGAAAATAGCTTGATATAGAAAATATCAAGAAAAATCAAGATAATAATTGGATTTGCAATGTCATAGTTTTATCTAATAAAAAAAATAGATACTAATAACGATTTGTAGGTCAACTATTTAGCAATAATTATTTGTACATGTGCATTTTTAAGTTTTTCTAGGTGTCTTTGGTGAGCTGAAACTTTCAAGGCTTTGTTATTTAAATTAAGTGATGCTCAATCATAGTTTTACACCCTCAGGAACAATATCTAAGGATTCCAATTTTTCTATATCATTGCCAGTGTTTGTTATTTTTGGCATTCTCAATTACAACCATTGTAGTGTGAGTGAAGCTGTATCACACGGTAGTTTTAATTGTCATTTCCATCACGACTGACGATGTTTAACATCTTTTCGTGTGTCTGTTGGTCAAATCGTAGGTCTTCTCTGGAGAAGGGTGTAATCAAAACCCTTGTGCATTTTAAAATTGTCCCGTTTGTCTTTTTGTCAATAACTTTTAAAAGTTCTTTCTTCTGGATAACAGACTCTTATCAGAGATATAATGTGTAACTATTTTCTTCCATTCTGTAGCCTGTCTTTTCACTTTCTGGGTAGCTTCTTTTGATGCACATAAGGTTTTTCATTTTGAGCAAATTGAATTTAATTATTTCTTCTTTAGTTGTTTCTGTTTGGTGTCTGTTCTAAGAAACCATTGGTAAATTCGAGGTCATGAAAATTTATCTCTGTTTTCTTTGAGAGTTTATAATTTTACTTTGCCTATTTAAGCCGTTTATTTACTTTGAATTAATTTTTGCATGCGATGTGAGGTTAGGATCCCATTTCATTTCTCTTCATGTGGATGACCACTCGCCTGGCTCCATTTTTGAAAAGACCCTTTTTTAGCCATTTTATCAGAAATCAATGGTCTGTCGATGGATGGGTTTATTTCTGGGCTTTTCATTCAGTTTCATTGATCTATCTGTATCTCTTTATGCCAGTATCACAATGTTTTAATCACTGTCGCTTTCTATTAAGAATTAAAATTGGGAAGTGCATGCCTCTAACTTTGATATTCTTTTTGAAGACTGTTGCAGCTCTTTGGCATCCCTTGAAATTTTATGTAAGTGGATCAGCCTGTACATTTTCCCCAAAGACCTCTGTGAATTTTCATAGGAATCACATCAAATCTGTGCATCAGCTATGTACTATTGCCATCTAAACAGTGTTAATTCTTTTCATCACCATGAGATGTTTCGATTTTCAGTGTACAAATCCTGCAGTTTGATTAAATCCATTTCAAAACATTTATTAACATTGAAATGATTTAAAATGTGATTATTTATTTAAATTCTTCTCAGGATTATTCCTTGCTCTCATACGAGTAAAACAGATTGTTTATTGATATTTAGTCCCGTAACTCTGCCAAAATTGTTTACTTGCTCTAAGGCTTTTTTTTTTTTTTTGATTCTGTAGGAAGTTCTATATCTAAAATGTTTGTGATTTAGAGGGCTAAGATAAGGGTTGGGGCTGGGATGAAGTTTGGGGCTGAGTTAGGGGTTCAGGTTATGGATTATAATTTGGTTATGGTTTATGGTTACTGTTTATGGTTATGTGTAGTTTACTGTTTTTGAAGATAGATTATGGATTACGTTTAGGGTTTCTGGTTATGTTTATGTCGGTTATGGTTTACGGTTATCCTTTATGAGTCATGCGTTATGGTTATAGTTTGAAGCAGGACAGGACAAATTTCCCCGAGTGCAGAGAGACAACCCCTCCCCGGAGAGAAGAGTAGGTTCTTTGGTGGAAAGTGTAGAAAGAATTGAACATGCACGCCATAGTGAGAGTCAAAAGGAAAGTGTATTGTAAAAAGGGGAAAAGCAAAGACTAGAAATAGCGAAGACAAAAAGCCAAGACAAGGAAAAAGCCCCGTGTATTGTGGGTAAGTCCAGTTTATATATCATTCTTTTGTTCCCGTGAGTTACAGTTTAAAGACTTTGTTTACCCATTTCCTTTGCCATGGACAAACATTGAGAAAGGATAAGAGTATGTAGCATGAAAAGTCTGCGGGCAGTCCCCAATCCACAGGTTGTCTATGGTTTTAGACACAGGGAATGAATGATTTTATTTTGTGTAGGGCAGACACTTAAAGGCTCTGTTTTTCCTGTTTCCCCTTTACAGGTGTGGGAAATGGGTTGTTAGCAATTCCAGCAGAAATCTTCCTTTGTTCTGCAGGTACCCTCGTGGCCTGACCACAGAGCTGCTGAGTCTCTGAATGTAGCTCGATTTAACATTTTAATTCTCTTGTCACTTCCCTACGTTAGTTTAGCATTATGGTTTGGGTTTTTGTTGTGATTTACAGTGATGACTACAGAGGAGAAAAAA
Source organism: Pteropus medius (assembly GCF_902729225.1). Classification (NCBI taxonomy): domain Eukaryota; kingdom Metazoa; phylum Chordata; class Mammalia; order Chiroptera; family Pteropodidae; genus Pteropus; species Pteropus medius. Next base: position 6,836 of record NW_024345486.1, read on the forward strand.
TGGGGTTGAGCTCCAGGGGCGTGTGGGTGGAAGCAGAGGTCAATGAGGAGAAAAGATGAGGTGGACCTGCAGGGAAATGCACAGCTCATCTTCAAATGTCCAATCAAAAGCGCTTAGGCTAAACCAGGCAGTGGTTTGGATCAGTCCGCCAGTGTGAGGTGAGGGCCTGGGGTGCATTGAGGTACTGAGAGACAGTGGGGAGGAGCCAAGGGAAGGAGTCAAGGGACAGGTCCTGGGTGGATCTGCCAATCAGTGCGGACTCATTTAGCACAGGGCCAGCCTGCACTAGTGTCTGGTCTTCCAGCTGTGTGCATTTATGGTGGGTCACTCAGATCAAGAGACCCCCACGGAACCCTCACGTTTCTGCTTGAACCAGCGTAAACCCACGTAGAGCAGGTGGCTTCTCGTGCACGCAGACACGGCTTCACCTTTTCAGGAATCCCACAAAGCTTCTCGAGGCTTCTGGTGGCTCCACTGTGCTGAGGCAGTTTCTGTACTTCTGCAGACCCTCAGAGCTGCTCCTTGGACAGACAGGGTGAGAAAAAGTGAGGAGAAGCTTTATGTCCCAGGAGTGCTGAGGGGTGACGATACGGGGTGTCAGTCTTTAGAGGACTCGGGAGAGGAACCAGCTCGGTGTGGAAAATTCTTCTTTGTTTATTTTAATTTTGTGGTGTCAGGTAGTGAGGATAAAGAGTACTGAATGTAAGTGTGTCTATTTTTTGTACTTCATAGTACAGAGGAATTAAAGATATTAGAGTGTATTGGTCTAAATGCAATGGGAATTGCTTCTACCTTAATTCTAGCCTGCCTTTCCCCCAGGCTAACAGCTCCTCCCCTAGATATGCTAATCGAGTTGAGTCCTGTGGGAACAAAGAAATTTGGAGGTTTCGCGCTCTTCCTTAAACCTTTAGAGGGAAAGGAGATTAACTTTGTCCTAATGTAAGGCTGGTTCTTGCAGAATGGGAACGAGGAAAACTGTAAAAAAAAATCTGTGAAAAGAAGTATTGTAGGGGGTTTGTGAGGTGACATCTTGGGAGAGGAAATGTTATGGACAGTTAAGTTGAATGAGATTGGAATACATTTCACCAAGGAAAAATTTAAATATCAAAAGAAAACTTTTGTAGAAGCAGAGTTGAGTTATTCTTTCTTTAGAAGGACAAAGTTTTCCCGCATCCTTCTGCTCCAGATAAGATATTATGAAAAGTTTTCTGCCTAGAAATCAAAGACTGCTTTCTTAAAATAGTTTTTCGTCTTAATCAAGTGCTCAATGACTTGAGATAATTTCCTCAATCCTAAGAACCAAAGTTTTGCTTTGTCCAAAGTTTTGCTTTGTCGCTTCGGTTAAGTGAATAACTTAATATCATTTTATAATAATATACTAAAGAAGAAAATGAAGGTCTAGAGTGTTTTTGAAAGCACAAACTGCTTCTGTGGCGCCAAGGCTCCCTCGCCAAGGACAAATACAAATCGTAAATGCCTTTTCACAAAAACTAAGAGGAAACATTAGCTATGTTCACAGGTAAACTTAATTTATTTCACCTGCCAGAAGTAGTTTGGCTCCAACTCTCCTTTTAGATAATCTAATCCTTCTTGTGGCAGTCATTTTAAAATGAAGGCATGGGAGTTCAGAACAGGTCACCCAGAGATGTTAAAGCTGGCCCCTAGGGAATCGAAAACCTCAAATTACAATGCCAATGACGAGGAAGATTCCAATTAGATTAGATTATTTCAAACCACTTAAAAATCACAGGCTTGCAAATCAGATAAGGTTGAAACAAAGAGGAAGGAGAGTCACAGCAGTTGGTGCTTGATTTAATCTCACAACATTTCGTACAGTGATGTTTTATGTTGAGGTATGTTAGACATTTAGGGGTTCAGGGGGTTAAAGGTCTAGGGTCTGATATAGGGTGTTAGAGGTTAGAATCAGAGTTGGAGTTTTGGGTCTGTGGTCCCTGGACTGCGATCAGTTTGGCTCTGGGGTGCAGTTATGGGTCCAGGGTCTATTTACAGTGTCTCAGGTCCAAAGTTCACCTCCAGAATCTAGCAGCTGGCAACCGGGGTCCTGTGTCCAGGTCTGATCCTGGGGGGGTCTGCCTTTAAACCCCTGGTTATGGCTCTGGGGACCCTCTCCAGGTTCTGAGGTTTAGTCCATAGTCCAGCTGTGCATCTATGTTGGAGGTTCGGGGTCCGGTGGGTCTGGCCGCAGTGTCCAGGTCCAGCTCCGGCTCCAGAGTCTCGTGTCTGTAATCTGGGATCCTGGGTCTGTGGTCCAGCGTCAAGCCTCTGGCATCTGGTGTCCTACATCCTGGGCATTGTACCTGGGTTTTGATTGGGGCATAGCTTTGGATCCAGGTTCTGTGGTCTGCTGCAGGGTCTAGGTCTTGCGGTATGGGGTCTGTCTTTGAATGTGGGGTCCATTTTTGTGTCCAGTTTCCAGGATCTGTATCTGGGGTCCCGATTCTGGCTCCGGCCAGAATCTGGTATTTTTCATTTAATGGTCATTGGTTCCCGTTAGTCAACAACACGGTGCAGTGAAGGGGGTAGATACTTTATTGAGTATAAATAGCTGAATCGTGATAAAGCACAGCTATGAGAACAGCAAGGCTGTGGAGCGGCTCAGTAGAGCTTCAGGTCAGTCATGAAGCATCATGGCTGTGGGAAAGCATGGCTGTAAGGAGGGCCTAAAGCGAGGTGACTCTGGGGCCTGTTCCCTCTAAAGTGACAGCTCTGCTCTGCGAGCTCCGATGTCATCAGATGCTTTGTTCCGCTCTCGCAAGACAATTTCAGCTTCAGTCCTGGAGACAGGCAGGTCAGTGAAAGCTTCTCCCTGAAGTGTGGTTTACATGAAGTACCCCTTGGTATAAAGGCTGCTAGGCTCTTTTTTAAAATTTGAGCCCAGATAAGCACCAGGAACCCTTCTTATTAGGCAATTTTTTTTTCTCAATGTTTACATGTCATGTGTTATATGAGGGGCACAGGGGCTCCTGAGGTTGGGAGCTAGGGGATACACCCTCCTAAGAGAGATGTCTCAGTTTTTGCTCCAGGCAGCTTGAAGGGTAGTTACGTCAACATATGGGTAAGGACAGACCCGGAGAGGATTTCTCCTCCATCCCAGATGCAGCCAGCATTTGAGGATTAAAGAGGGTGCCCAGAAAAGTAGAGAGTTAGTGAGGTCTCCATCCCCGTTTAGCCCGGTGTGTGAAGGGCCCAACAGGTCCTTGGGGGACCCGTGAGGAGAGACCTAGAGGTGAAAGTCTCCATCGTCTTCATCCACGTGGGTAACTGGTGTGGATGTAAGAACTTTCTAAACCTGTAGAGAACACATATGAGAGTTTATTTGAGCAAAATTGATGACATGTGCCACGGAGCAATATCTCAGATCCTATAGGGAATCGATTTTGCTACTCCTTTTAGGCAGTTGCGATTATGGAAAGCACATAAGAAAGATTACACGTATGTGGTGAAAAGCAAGGCAGGATGGATACAGAATAGCTCACCATATTGTGTGTTCTTCGAGGGTGAATAACCCCTTCAAGGGGTTTTACTGTTATTTGAAAGCTCTGTTTACGTAGTTGGAGAACACCAATGGTCAGGACTTTCTTAAACGTTTTACTAAAGAAAGAGTTGGTGTGGCATTGTGACTATCGACTAGGGCCTGTCCAGGTAGGAATCTGTGATCTGATCACCTTGTGAAGTTAATTTCCATAGAACCTTTTTTCCCTCCCACTTGCATAGGGGCCAGTAGAGACCTGGAGGCGATTTCTCTAACCCAGTTCTAGCATGTGTGTTAGGGGAAGATGGGGTGCCTGGGGGATCGGGGAGTGGAGACTTGGAGGCGGTTTCTCCATTCCAGTACAAGGCCAGTATGTGAGGGCATAAAGGGCACTGGCAAACATGGGAGGAGCGACCTGAAGCCAGAGGGGACAATCTATTGTTAAGCTACAGTGCACGGAAAAGTGAAGCCTGGGATGCTGTGTGTCCTCTACTGCAGGGTCCCAACCGGGCCCTACTTCACTAGGACTGAGTAAGGGTTTGGGGAGAAGGGTCGGCTTTCAAAGGACCCAGCAGAGATACAGCTCGATATGGAAAGTTCTTCCTTTTCTTATTTTCATGTTTGGTGTAAGATAGGTAAGGAGTAAACATAGGTTTATCTATTTCTTGTTTCGTATTCTAGAAGAACTAAGGTATTCTGAGTCTTGCACATATTATGGGGGAGTTGCCTCTATCCTAATTTCCTCTTGCCTTTCCCCCTTGCTAACAGCCATCATAGGCATGTAATTGCTGTAAAATTGGTGCCTATTTCTGGGTGGAGCAAACACCGAGATTTGAATATTTCCCGCTCTTATCTGGATTCCACCTCTTTCCCTACCCCCGATAAAAGATGTTTAGACTCGAACGCCAGGTGAAGTTGAATTTGAGAAAACCAACAAGCACATTTCTTCTGTCACCAGGTGGGTTAACGGTTGCGATCCCACTAGCTCCTGTGAGCTGCTGCAGCCGAGAGATCATGAACGTCTGTTGGCAGAGTTAAGCAGTATTTTTATTTTCCCTGTCAGTCTTTGATCTATTTCTGCAGGGTTTGGGAGAATTTAGAAGTGCTGCCAGTCTGTTCATACATTCAGATTGGTGTCAAAAAATATTTGTGAAGCTAACGTGTTACTTTAAGTCTCAAGGTCTCTCTCTCTCTCTCTCTCTTTAACTCATCGCCCAGAGATGGTATTTTTTTCCTTCTTTTGTGTTATTATTACTGGAGAATGGGGTCCTCTCCCGGCACCTTGTCCAGGTTCTTGATGTCCTGAACAAAGAATTGAGTAAGACACCGAAATACATTAGAAAAGTTTTTCTTAGGACGGAAAGTACACTTCCAGACGTGGAAGCAGGCCTGAGCAAGAGAAGCGTGGTAGCCAAGTAGCCAAGACTTCAGGGTTTTTATCCCTTTTTGCTGTGTTTGGTTACTTAGACTGGGCTTCCTTGATTGACAAGGAAGATTGACAGCACCCAGTGAGTCATCATTTTGCGTTCTGAACATGTTTGTTCCCAGCATTCAGTCTGTTATAATATGAATGAACTTCCAGGCATAGGCAGCATATTATAATGATGGTCTAATGAGACCCATGTGAGTGAAGGGCGTTAGGGTCTTCATTGCCCTTGTGCCAGTCACTGGCTTAAACTGGTACCTGATTCTCTGCCTACTGATTTCTTTGTGTGAGTGAAGAAAAAAAAAAAGTGCCTTCTGGCTTGCTTAATTGTGGGTGGATTAGGGTGGACCCCGTCTAGGATAGGATGACCTCCGTGTCTTTGCGGGCAGACCCGAAACCCCCTAACTGTCCTGCCTACCTCTTTTCTAAGAGCCACGAACCACCTTATTAGTATGGATTGTTGTAGCCGCCAGCCCCCGAAAGACACACGGACCACCAGAAATCAGTGAGTTATAGGAAACAGGCTCTTTATTCAGACAGCTGGGTCTGCCAGAGGTACGCAGACCCCAAATTAAGTAGCCCCAAAATGTAGAGGTACAGGGTTTTTAAGCCCTAAATCCCATTCCTCATTCTGTGTTAAACACAAAGGTCTATTTTTCTCCTATTCACTACCTGCCAACCCACAGGTCAGGTGTGCAAGCAGGGGTACAGAAGCAGAAAGCTTATTGTTAGAATGTTATGTTCCCATGGGTGATAGCCTGTGTTCCCATGAGCGATAGCCTGTGTTCCTATGGGCTATAGCCAAGCAGTAATTTTCCAGCCAGCACAGGATGTTGAAGAAGGGGAGGTCTCTTCTTCTGTATCTGCTTCCTGTTTAGAATGGCCATAGTCCCTGACTACAGGGGTTTCATGGAACTCTTTCCCTTTCTGCCTCAGTCAGGGTGGGGTCTTGGTTTCCTTGCTGAAGTGCCACCTCAATCCCTAGACAAGGAAAACAAGATACAAACTTATTATTTAAATCATACATCTATTAATTTCTATTATTGATTTGCGTATTAAGTGAGTAAAGGGAAACAGGCTCAGTTAATACAATTCTTAAAGAGTAAAAAGAAAGACTTTTGGCTTAAAGTCCCCTCCCCTATCAGACTCTTAAGGGCCCTGCCTGGCTTAACACCATTTCTGCTTAGCAATGGTCTGATGATTCTTATCAATAGTCAGAGGATCTGGGTCGCCAGGGCAGTTGTCAGGATTTGAGGGAGAGGGCCTTTTTTTCCAGAGAAAGGAGGGAAGAAATCCTAACTAGGTTTACTAAAAAGATGAACTCTGCAAGAGATGTCCTACTTCATTTCCTGCTAAAAGATTAAGAATTTTAAAAGTGATGTCTTGTCTCAAACCCAGGTGTGGCTTCTGCAGGCAGACTTTGCTTTTTTTCATTAAACACGTTGGAGAAAGGTTTTTCAGACTTTTGGAAGCGCCATTGTGGGGAGGTAGTCAGTGTCCCTTTGCAGCCCCCAGGTGGTGGGTGGTGGGACTTCCATGGGAGGTAATGGCGGGGAGAAGGTTTGCGTGCAAGCATTGCTGTGGGGTGTTGGGTAGAGGGTTAAACTTCACAGCACCCAGCAGAGCAATGGCTTTGTGTGGAAAGCTTTTGGTTATGTGATTTTTAACTTGAGGGATAAGATAGTGAGGGTGACTAGTGTTGTGACCAGAATAACCAGACTCAACCTGAGTGCTTTGATTATAGAGGCAGTTTATTAGCCGGCGGCTGTCTTTCTAAAGGAGCAGCCCTGAAATGCCAAGATACAAGGTTTTTAAGCCCTAAATCCTATTCCTCATTCTGTCTTAAACATAAAGGTCCATCTTTCTCCTATTCACTACCCGTCAACCCACTGGTCAGGTGTGCAAGCAGGGAGTACAGAAGCAGAAAGCTTGTTGTTAGAATGTTATGTTCCTATGGGTGATTGCCTATGTTCCCATGGGCAATAGCCAGTGTTCCCATGGGCGATGGCCAAACAGTAATTTTCAGCTTATATGAAATTGATTATTTTTCATGCCACGAAAGCAAGCAGGGTTACACAGGCTGAAATTGGCAGTTAGCGTATGAGCTCATCGTTACAAGTTTCATGATTAACAGAATGTGGTTAGGGGTTCCAGAAACTAGGCCTAAGGTATAGACTTCCTTTGTCCAGTTTCAGGTTTTAATTATCCTTTAACCCTTTCACATTTCAGCAGGCTATTACACTAGCACTAAAGATTAGTCAATCTATTTTTTTGCTTCACATTATAGAGAAACTAAAGATGTTCCTGTTCTTTTGTCTACATGTAATGGGGAATTGCTTCTACCATAATTCCAGTTTGCCTGTCTCCTAGGCTAAGTGCCCCTTCAATAGTTATGCTAAATAGTGGAAAGTCTTCCAGAACAAAGAGATTTGGAGATTTGGCGGGCTCTTTTTCAGATCCTGCCTTTTTCCATGCCCCTCCTCCCTCGCTGATAAAAGATGCTGAGGCTTGAAGGTGTACTACAGTTGAACATGAGAAAAGTAGAAAGTCGCCATTTTGTTGCGGTGCCAGGAAAATCGCTGGGATATTATCTCCTGGAAACTATTGTAGCTGAGCTATCTGGGACGTGTGTCGGCAGAGGTAAGCAGTATATTTGTTTACCTTGTCAGCCTTTTTGCTCGATTTCTGCAAGGTCTGGGAGAATTTAGAAGAGCTGGCTGACTTTTTCCTCTCTAATACATTTAGATGTGCCTGAAAACTATTCGTAGAGGGAAGCTATTTGGACTTGGTGACTCCCAGTTTTCTATATTGAAACTTTCCTCGCAGTGGTTATGGTTTTCTGTGCTTTTGTCTTTGGTGCTGTTATAAGAAGGAAATACCATGGGGGATAGGAAGCCTTGGCTTCTTTAGCCAAGCTGTAAAAAGCCTTAATTGTTTTTGTCTTTGCTAAAGTTATTCTTTATTAGAAAATCTTTTAATTTGGAAAATATTTATGGAAACTCATGATAGCAATTGCTTCATTAATCTTGGTAGAAATACCACATTTTAAAAATGAATGGATAGAAGCAAAATGAAATATTAAGCTTTTGAATTAATACTTCAAAATATACTTGTTCTGGGCTGAGTAAGTAAAAAATGGAACAAATCGTTGGGGTTACATTGTGTAGGGTGCATCTTAAATTTTTTGTTTTCCTAGTTTCCTCTTATGGTAAGAGTAAACATTAACAGTATGGACCAAGAGTTGTTAGTAATCTCTACAGGAAATTTCTTTTGTTCTGTAGGTTTCTCCTTGTCTGGTCTTAGGGGTGATCTGCCAGGTTCCCTAAAGGTAGCAGTACCTTGCGGATTTTGGAAACAGCCTTGTTTAATATTTACCAATTTGTCTAGTTCTCCTGCCTTATCCGTTATTAGATGTTGGAAGAGATTTTAAAGGATGTGAAAGGTGATCAGAAATCTGACAAAAATGGAAGCTGATTTTGTAAAGTCAGATCAGAACTACAAGGACAGTGTCAGCATCTTCCAGGGGCTTCCTGCTGAGTCTGTTAGAAATGCAAGCACAGGCCAGTACTGCCTGATGCAGTTTGAGTCAAACTAAGGAAAAGTAATTGAGAGGGTCACTTTTAAAAATGGCAAGTCTCCTTTGTCTATCCCTAATTGTCTTTCCCTGTCCCTCTTAAAAATGTGGAAGAAGTACTAAAAAAAATTTGCGTAATCACCTTATAAGTAGACTGGAAGGAGCTCCAAGCTAACAGCTTCTATAGAGATGATAATTGGTGGAGAAGTTTTGCCTGAAGAGAGAGATTTGGAGATTCCAGCTCTTTTGTAGATCTTGCCCCTTTCCACGCTCCTTCTCCATCTCTTTGTGGTAAAAGATGCCCGTGTTGAGATTTTCTGTTAAGTGGATTTGTAAGATAGGATTTGTAAGATTCCGTTAAGTGGATTGAGAAAACTAGAAAGCTGCCATCTTGTTATGGCACCAGGGGAGTTCACGGTTGGGATGCTGCTAGCTCCTGGAAACAGCTGTAGCAGAGCGATGATGTTGGAGTGTTGGCAGAGGTAAAAAGTATCTTTGTCTGTCCTGTCGGCCTTTGTGTTCTGTATATGCTGGGTTTTGGAGAATGTAGAAGTGCTGCCAGTCTTTTTCCTCTAATACATTTAGGTGGGCACGAAAAATATTAGTGAAAAGAGTGCTTGGACTTAGTTTCCTGCCATTTTGATGAAGGCCCATTGTAAAAACACAGGTCCTCATTTTCTATCCCCGTTCCTCTTTTCCCTGTCTCAAAAGCTGTGAAAAATAACTAAAAGATCTTAGCATAATCACCTTAGCAATAGACAGGCACCAAGAAGTATAGGAGTGACAAACTTTCCAATATATCAGTCACAGGGAAGTGATATCTTCAGGCGCCAGCCCCCAGGAAAGCACTGACAGCCACCAGGATGCAGATAACGAAACTGCCTGCTTGGCCCTGTTTGATCTAAGAGTTTCCCCGGAAACATTTATCTTTGTGTAAGACGTTTACAGCCAACATCTGCTTTCTGTAATCCGCTCGCTAGCTTGTTCAGCAGACCAGCAGGATATGGTCTTAAGCTTTATAAGCTGCTTCCTCTGTAAGTTCCAGGCTTATCTCCTCTGACCCTACATGGTAGAGAGTCAGTCGCCGGCTGGCTAATAAAGGCTCACAATGCATCTCAATGGGTTTCGTGGGTCTTAGAATTGATCGCGCCCCAATAGTAGGAGCCCAGTAAACAGCTTTGACCTGCCTCCCACTTTCTACCATTGCTTTCTGGGTTGCCTCAATAAAATTTACCTGCTGAGCTCTTCTCATTTTCATGCTTATGTAAATCCCAGGTGGACATATAATAAAATCCTTAGTCACGGTCTGCAGTCTTAGGCGAAAATTAAAAGTGGTGTGAGGTCATTGTCTCTTGTAAGTTTAGAGTGGCAGTTTAAAGTATGCGTGAAGCCAGCTTGTGATTAGATACTGAAGGGTTTTCTATGGATTTGACTGGCTGTTTGCTTTTAGGTGGTGTTGAGGTACAGCAGGGTAAGAGGCTGGGGTCAACCATAAGGTGAGGTTTTGGGGCCTCGGGGACAAAAGTGCTGGGTAGGACCCGGGAGGGTGGGTCTCGGTGTGATTTGCCAATCATTGTGAACTCAGGCATCAGTGCTCTGGTCTGCATCCTGGGCTAAATCTTAGGTACACTCCACCATAACTGCGCGTCACATCTATGTGACCGAGCATGGACACATGTGGCCAGGTGTCGGGAGCCTTAAGCCTGCACCCAAAGATAAGAACCACATTCTGTTACCGAGAACAAACTCTGCTAGCTGTGACCTTTGGACAGCCACGGCACTGTGAAGCACCCGCCATTTCCCGTGTCTTTGTTCCCCATTCCACCACCTGCAGAGTGGGAGCCTGCAACTGCTGGCACAGCCCACCTGTTTCTGACTAGCCAAGTAGAAATCACCTCATCTGGTGGACACCAATAAGCTTGTAACGAATACTCTCTGATCAGTCCTGCCCCTGCCCTCTCCACTTGAGTGTATAAATATAACCGCTCGACAATAAAATTTTGAGGCTTGATCAGAACACTGTCTTGCCTCCATTCTTTTCTTCCGCCCATGTTTTCTTCAAGGTACGGTCCTCCTCGGGTTCTACGCAATAACTAGGTCCTGCAGGTCGGGACAGCCAGGCATGAGTGTTGAGTCACATTCTTGCGACCCAGCATGAACCCAAGTATTCCTTCTGCAGGCAGACTTTGCTCTGCCTTTTCAATAAGCACACTGGAGTTTTCTCAAGGCTTTCGGAAGCACCTTTGCAGGAAGGTAGTCAGTGTACCTTTGCAGACCCCAGGTGGTGGGCGGTGGGACTGCAGTGAGAGAAATGGGGCAGAGAGGCTTTGCCTGCAACATTGCTGTGGGGTGTTGGGTGGGGTATTGAACTTCATAGGACCCAGGAGAGGAATGGTTTGATGTGGAAAACTTGGTCATGTTATTGTTTACTTGAGGTATAAGATAGGCAGGGTGACTAGTACTTAAGACTTGTTTATCTATCTTTTGCTTCATAATATACAGAAACTAAAGATGTTTGTGTCTATATCTAATGGGGAATTGCTTCTACCATAATTCTAGTTTGCCTGTCTCCCAGGCTAAGTGCTCCTTCAGTAGATATGCTAAATAGTGGAGACGTCTTCCAGAACAAAGAGATTTGGAGATTTGGCGGGCTCATTTTTAGATCTCGCCTTTTTCCATGCCCCTCCTCCCCTGTTGATAAAAGATGGTTGGGCTTGAAGGTATATTTTGTTGAATTTGGGAAAACTAGAAAGTTGCTTTTTTTTTTTTGACTCCAGAATTAATGGCCGGGATACTACTAACTCCTGGAAACTGCTTTGGCTGAGAGGTGTTGGACATGTGGCGGAAGAGGTAAGCAGTATGTATATTTGTTTACTCTGTCAGCCTTTTCGGTCGATATCAGCAGGGTTTGGGATAAATTAGAAGAGGCAGCAGAGTTTTTTCTCTCTAATATGTGTAGATGGGCACAAAAACTATTTTGAAGCCAAACTACTTGCACTTAGTGACTCCCAGTTTTCTTTACTGAAACTTTCCTCGCAGAGCCGGTCATGTTTTCCTGTGCGTTTGTCTTTTCTGCTGTGAAAAGGAAATACTATGGGGATAGGAAGCTTGGGCTTCCTTGGCTAAGCTGTAAAAAGCCCTATTGCTTTATGTCATTGCTAATGTTATTGGGTTGATGATGCATTGTTTGTATTGAAAAACCTTTTAATTTTGAAAATATTTTTGGAAACTCACGATAGCAATTTTTTCATTAATACTGGTAGAAATAAGAATAAATGGATAGAAGCAAAATGAATTATTCTTAAGCTTTTGAATTACTTCTTTACCTTTTCGGGTATTATAATTGATGGTAATATCAACATCAGGGTAAAAAGGTGGAAGGGAAAAAACAAGTTTCCTAACCAGGTGTAACTTTTAAAAATTATCGTTAATAGAGCATTTGGAGAATCAGTTTTGATCTCTTAGTCTGGGCAAGGCAAGTCAAGAATGGAGTAGATTGTTGGGTTTACATTGTGTAGGGTATATCTTAAATTTTGTTTTCCCGTTTTCCTCTTATGGTAACTGTAAACATTAACAGTATGGACAAACACTTTGTAGTATTCTCTGCATGAATCTTCCTTTGTTCTGTAGATTTCTCCTTGTATGGCCATTGGGATGATGAGGCAGTTTCCAAAGGTAGCAGTACCTTCCAGGGTCTGAAAATAGTCCGGTTTAATAGTCACTTATTTATGTAGTCACTAATTTATGTAGTTTTCCGGCCTTATCCCTGTATCAGAACGTTGGAACAGATTTCAAAAGATGTAAAAACATCAGAAATCTGACAAAAATGGAGGACGATTTTTCAAAGCCCGATCATAATTACAAGGAAAGTCTCAGCATTTTCCAGGGTCTTCCTGCTGAGTCTATCAGAAATGAAAATACAAGCTACTACCGCCTGAGGCATTTTGAGCCAAAGTAAGGGAAAAAATTTGAAAGTGCCAGTTTTTAAAACACAAGGTCTCATTTGTATGTCCCTAATCCTCTTTTTGTGTCCTTAAAAATTGGGAAGAAGTACTAAAATACCTTAGCGTTATCACCTTATCTGTAGACAGGAAGAGGCTACAATCTAACATCTTCCACAGATATGCTAATTGGTGGAGTAGTTCTGTCTGAACAGAGATTTGGAGAATCCCCGCTCTTTCTTAGATCCTGCCCCTTTCCACGCCCTTCCTCCCTCCTCTGTCGATAAAAGATTTCTGCTTGAAAGTTCAGTTAAGTGGATTTGAGAAAGAAAGCTGCCATCTCGTTATGGCACCAGGAAAATTTATGTTTGGGATACTGTTAGCTCCTGTACACAGCTGTAGCAGAAATGATGGAGGAGTGTTGGCAGAAGTAAGCAGTACCCTTCCTTGTTCATCCTGTTTTCCTTTGTAGTCTATTTCTGCAGGGTTTTCGAGAATGTGAAGTGCTGTCAGGGATTTTCCGTCTAATACATTTAGATGGGTGTGAACCATTAGTAAAAGTGAGAACTTGGACTTAGTGAACTCACACTATTTATTGAAAGTTTCCTGCCTGTTTGAAAAGGGCCACTTTTAAAAATACAGGTCTCCACTGTGTATTCCTGTTCTCCTTTCTCCCGCCTCCTTAAAAGTTGCGAAAAATAAAAGATCTCAGCAATAGACAGAAAGGCTGCAAGTAGGAGCCCAGTAACCAGCTTTGACCTCCCTCCTACTCTGTACCATTGCTTTCTCTGTTACCTCACTACAATTTACCTGTTGAGCTCTTCTCATTTTCATGCTTATGTAAATTCCACGTGAGTGTATAATAAAAATCCTAGTCCCAGTCTGCATTGTTAGGTCTAAGTTAGAAGTGGTGTGAGTTCATCGTCTCCTGTAAAATTCGGTTGGCAGTAAAAAAACATTTGTGAAGCTAGCTCTTTGTGCGGATTTGACTGGCCGTTTGGTCTCAGGAGGAGTTCAGGTGCAGCGGGGTAGAGGGTGGGGGTCAGGCATGAGGTGAGGTTTTAGGATCAGCGGGACAAGAGTTCTGGGAGTGCTGGTCCTGGGACAATTTGCCAGTCTGTGAACTCAGGCTCGAGGGATGTGGTCGGTTCCTGGGCTAAATCCAACGCGATCCCTCCATGCTTTTCATCGCCTACCTTTGAGTCACATTCATGTGACCGAGCATGGACACATGTGATCTGGCATGACTCTTCCCGTTCTTGTGACCCAGCATGAACCACGTATTCTTTCTGCAGGCAGACTTTGCTCTGCATTTTTATTAAGCACAATAGAGAAGTTTCAGGAGGCTTTTTTGGTGGTTCCATTGTGGTGAGGGGGTCGGTGTCCCTTTGGCTCCCCCAGGTGGTGTGTGGTGGAACTGCCATGGGAGGGAAAGGTTTATGAGAAGCTGCCTGTGTGCAAGGAATGGTGTAGGGTGTGGATAGAAGGTTCAGAGGAACTAGGAGAGGATTATTTTGGTGTGGAAAACTTCGGGTTTTGTTATTTGTGATGTAAGATAGTAAGCGTGCCTAGAAGCACTAAAATTGGTTTATCTATTTTTTGGTTTATATTATATAGCAACTGAAGATATTTGGGTCCATCGGTGTACAGGTAATGGGGAACCGCTTCTATCTTAATTCTAGCCCGCATTTCCCCAGGTCTAACAACAACTTTCATAGAGATTCCGATTGATGGAGACAGTATTTGTGAATAAAGAAATTTGGAGAGTTTAGATCCTGCCTGTTTTCATCCCTCCTCCCTCCCTTGGTTTTTAAAGATGCTTGGGCTCGACGGAGCATTTCTATTGGATTTAAGAGCTAGAAAGCTGCCATCTGCTTAGGCACCAGGAGAATTAATGGCTGGAATACTGCTATCTCCTGAAAACTACTGTAGCTGAGAGAGACCACAGGTGTGTTGGCAGAGGTAAGCAGTGTATCTATCCCATCAGCCTTTTTGGTATATTTCTGCATGGTTTGGGTGAATTTAGAAGAGTTGCCAGTCTTTTTTACTAAGATGTTAAGACGGTTGTAAAAAAAATATTTGCGAAGCCAGCTACTTGGAATTAGCCACTCTCCGCTTCCTTTGTTGAAACTTTCTTTTCATGGGTGGTCATTGTTTTCTGTGACTGTGGCTTTTGTGTCATTTTCATAAAAAAGGAGATGCCTTAGGAGATGAGAAATGTAAACACAGGCCACAACTGCCTGAGCAGACCGAGCTAAACAAGCAAAGAACATGGAAAGGGCCACATTAAAAAATACAGACTACAGTTTTCTAGCCTGGCTCCTTAAAAATGGTGAAGGAAAGATAAAAAAGCTTTGGCTATAATCATATTAGTAGTAGACATCGAAACTGCTAACATGAGCCTGGTAACCGATCTCGGTCCTCCTTCCATTCCCCGTATCAGTGTTTTTAGGGTTGACTAACACGACTTAAAAGTTTCCATTCCTTGTCTGCAGTGTTTGCTAGAAGGTATAAGTGGTGTGACTCTATCGTACCTTAGATGGGTAGTTAAAATTATTTGCTTCCTTTTTGGAGCTCTAGGGTTGTCTCGATTGAGCTTTTCCTTCCAGAAATGATCCTTTCCTCCCCTACATCTGTTTTTTTGTGTGTTCTTTGCCATAAGGAGGTACTGTAGGGATAGAACAGAATCATAGTTCCCTATGAAACTGCTATTCCAGGTGGCCTCCGGGGTTCAGGAGTGAAACGATCCTCTATACATTGCTGTCTGTGGAGACGATGTGGATTGTTCTCTTTATACCAGATGTGATTTCTTTCTGTCTTGTCCATGTTATAGGATTTTGGTTTGGTGTCAACCATCTGCAAGGTGCACTGATCCTGGTGCACCCAGTGGCTGGCCTTGGCAGCTCTCAGGGGAAGGTGCCATGAGGGGCCTCAGCCCAAGAGACCATTCTCAACTCCACCTTTCATTACCTTTCAATGCTGTATAAGTGCTATTATGGTAAAGCTCACTCAGAGCCATGAAAGAGCTGGTTTGTGGTCGGAGGGGATCTGAGACATCATGTGCACTCTGCCATCCTGACAGCCTGTGTCAGGAAGGTCTGTAATCTTTGTTTCTGGGAACAATCCTTTGAATCTGTGAGGGCTGCATTCTTTGCACTGTTTTGTGGAGTTGTTTCCTTTCCTCCATTGAGCAGGGAGGAGGCTCACCGGTTTGAGTCACTATCAGAATCTAAAATCCTACCTTCGACGGCCGGTGGATCCTTTGACTTGGATTAACTTCTAAACAAGTAAGACATTTTCTTTCTTTAGATGTTATTGCTGGTTTTTAATATTTGATCGTCTTAAGACTTGATTTGATTAAATGGACTTGTTATCATGAAATGTATTTACTGGATTCACAGAAATAAAGTCATATTTTCTGTTACAATTGTGTCAAGAAAGTAAGGCAGGTATTAATGCACTTTGAAATCTCAGTTGTAACAAATGTAGGTACAAATAAACGGTTTATAGGTAAAACATTAACAGTTATTGCAGTGACATTGTGTGTATATCTATGCCTATATATATAGGTATTTATATAGATATACATATATAGATAATTTTCCCTGTGTTTTTAATAATTTGAAACTTGAAATTTTTGCTTGGTTAGTGAAGTTATACATACTCACTGAAAATCTCAAGATTTCCAAATAAGATAAAGTAATGAAGCACAAAGTATGGGACATAGATTTATTAAATTTATCTTAACGGAAGCAAGTATATTTGGTTCTATTTGTAAATGTGTCTTTTGCCACCACAAAAAGGTATGTGCCAAGAGGTAATACGTTTAAGAAATTAAATCTGTTTCTAAGTACCATTCTAAAGAATTCTGCTGTAACAATTCAGAATCACTTTATTCGTTTGTACTACAAATTAAGATGGACCTCTGAATGGTTTATACATACTTGCTTCTTTGAACAATGATGCTGAAGAAATTCACTTTTAAAGCATTAAATGCCTGTTTTCTATTTTGGGAGATATATATCAAGGAGTGAATTCCTTGAACCAGACGAGAACATTTTGAGTGGTTGGAGTTGAAAACTTGTGCACATAGGCCACCGTGTTTTACATTTTGACGTGTTTTAAGGGCTTTAATTTTTTCTCCATAAATGACATTCGTCATGATTGGCTTTCTGGATTATAGCAATTCTGGGTTGTGTGAAGGGGGAGTATGGCATTGTAGTTTTCATTTGCATTTCCATCATGACTCATGATACCTAACATCCTTTCTTGGCCCTAATGAAAATTTTCTCTATTCTAGAGAACGGTCTATTCTGGTACATTTTAGAAGTTTAGTTTGTCTTTTTGTCTAAGAGTTGTAAGAGTTCTTTGTTGAATGACACTTCCATTAGATCTATAACGTGAAATTCTTCCCTTTCTGTAGGTTGTCTTGTCACTTCCTGGATACATTCTTTTAATGCCAAAAAGGATGAATCTCGAGGCAATCTCATTTATCTTTTTTATCGATTATTGTTTGGTGCCAGATCAAAGAAGTCATTGCTAATTACAAGGGCTTGAAGATTCATCCACGTGCTGTCTTCTAGAGGTTTGAATTTTAAGGCTCGAATAAATTTCAAGTTCACCTTTATATGGTATGAGGTCAGGGTCGAATCTCATTCCCCTACAGATGGTAGTCATTTTGCTAGCACCCTCTGTTCAAAGGACTCTCCTGTACCCAAGTCCATGTTTTCCACCCATGTCAAACATCCAATGACCTTAGAGAGATGGGTTTATTTCTAGGCTCTTAATTCTGTTCCATCCTTCTATATGTGTAGGTAGGCATGCATGATTTTGGTTTCTCTTGGCAACAGACCGCATATAGGGGCATGGTTCCCTAAGGGTATAGGAGTAGAAAAGATGTCGGAGCTGACTTGAAGAAAAAAGCACAGTGCGGTCCTCACCTGTGACGATGATGCTGTGAACAAAGTATGCTGCCATCAGTCATTTAAAGGCACAGCACATACTGTTAGTTATATCATATATTAGTTGTTTATGGCGATCAAGAACCATGTAACTGTTCAATGTATTCTTTACAACCATACCATTTTAATTGTGGTCATATTTATTTGTCTGTTTATTCACATTATTTCATTAATGTGAGATATGTCACCCCTCTCAGCATGTGATTTTTGTTCTTTGTCGATTTCCTTATGGAAACATCCCTTAACACTGTAGTTGCAAGAATGTCAAAATAATATGCAGTCTAACCAAGACAGGATGACTAAGAATCTACCTCATGTAAAAATGTACATATTGGAAAAGTTAGCTGCATGCAAAGGGAGGAGCAGGTGATAGGAGATTTGTAAATTAAGGCCCCATAAGTCATTGCCTCAACCCTCACTCACAGTAAATAAGTTCCAGTAACCGATACTGGTATCCCACAGCTATGTAAATACACAAGGCACATCATGACCAGATACATGCACAGGGTAAAGTGGTCTGGGATCTTGCTGTGATAGTTCCATGAACAGAGTAGATGGGGAATCCCAGGAAGGTCGTTGGAAGCATCGTTTATTCCATTTGTAGCTGGAAAATGTTTAACTTTTGACATGAATATCTGCAAAGAGACTATGTCCTTTACTATGTTTTCTTCACAAATGACATTTCAAACAAATCGTAGTTTTGATGGTCAGTTGTCCTAAAAGCAATAACTGAAGTACTCCTAAAAATAAAACTTTCGATTACACATTTTAGTCAGTCAGTATGAAACATGGATCACAGCTTTAAAGTCAAAGAGAGAGGAAGGGCATCTGATTTTGAATGTTCTCAGGTTCTAGATTCTATAATTTCTAGCAATCTCCGTAAAGCATGAAAGGGATACTACTGCTTTTGCAAATTTAACAAAGCAGCCACTAATTTGAGCTTTTAGACGAGAGAATGCTCAGAGAAAAGCATCACACTTCTGTCCCTTTTGCAAACCTAGATCCAGTTGATAAATTATTCAAGGTCCTCATTGAGCAGTGGTAGTTTTAAGCATGTAACTGTCGATAGAACCAATTAAATTCCTGAGACTTCAGTCATCTGGCATCAGATGACTGGGGTCTAGTGTCTGGGTTTAATTTTGGGGTCTGACTCAGGTCCTAGTTATCGTTTGGGGGTCTATCTCCAGATCCTGAGGGTGCAGTTTATAGTCCAGCTCTTGATCTGGTGTCTGGGTAATGCGGTCCGGTCAAGTTTGGCCGCGGGTCCAGCGTCCACGTCCAGGTTTCGGTTCTCGCTCTGGCTCCAGGGTCTGGTGTTTGGAATCTGGCGTCTAGGTCTCTTGTCTCAGTGTCAAGTCTCTGACATCTGGTCTTATGTATCCCAGATCTGGGGTTTGTTTTTGGCCCTGGTGCACAGGTGTTTGTTTTTGGCTCCTGTTTATAGGGGTGTGATTTTTTATTGGTTCCTGTGTTCGTCTTGTATCTAGGGCCCTCGATCTGATGCTGAGTCCAGGTCCCTTGGTCTGGGGTGTACATCGGTGGTGTCCAGGATCCAGGGTCCAGTGTGGCTATGGCATCCCGTGTCTGTCAACCAATGGTCATTGTTTCCAATGCCAACAGGATCTGCAAGTCAGGGTGCAGTGAAGATGGAGAATGTATTCATGGAAAACAGCTAATTTGTGATGCAGCATGGTTGTGACAACAGATCAGTTTTGGAGCAGTTTAGTATGTAGTGCTATAGGCTACTTATGAAGCATCAGGGCAAGGAGGGCTTACAGTGAGGATACTCTGGGGCCCCTTCTCTCTTCAGTTGGAAAGCTGTTCTCTGCTGCTCTACAAACTGTTGAATTTAGGAGCTCTGCTCAGTCTAGTCCTCAGAAGGCAGTTCGGTGCTGAAGGCAGGCAGGTCAGTGAAAGCTTCTCCTTGAAGATTGGTTTGCATGAGAAATCCTTGTGTAAAGATAGGTGCTAATTTTAAGTGTGTGTGTGTGTGTGTGTGTGTAAGCACCTTCAGCCACCAGGAACTCTTCTTAGGTATTTCTTTTTCTGACCATATGTCCCTCATTCTGGCTTGTGAGGGGCAATAGGGCTCCCGGTGTCATGGTCGAGGAGAGGTAAATTTATTATCTCTGTTCCATCCAGCATGTGAAGAGCAGAGAGAGGTTTTGAGAAAAAGGGTTAGGACAGATCTGAATGTGATCTGTCCATCTCAGCTTTAGCCAGCAGGTGGAGAGAAGAGGGAGAGACTGGGGAAGAAAGTAGTAGAGAATCGGGGAAAAAAATCTGTCCCAGTACAACCAAGTGTGTGAAGGGAAGACCAGGTCTTCAGGGAAGGTCGAGAGGAGCATCCTGGGGGTGAAATCTCTATCCTGATTTTAGCCGATGTGTGAGGGCCAAAGCAGTGGCCTGGTAAAAGGGGCCAGGATAGATGGAGGCAACTTGTCCACCTGGTACCAGGCAGTGTGTGAGAAGCAGAGCGGGTGCCCGGTGTGAATGTAAGAAATGTCTGAAGTTGTAGAGAATATTTATAGGAGATAAATTGAGCAAACCGATATCAGCCAGGGAGAAAGATCTCAGGCTATGAAGAATCGGTTTTGCTGCCGCTTTTATGCATTTGCAGATTTTGAGGGACCATACGGAAGATCACACGTAGGTGGTGAAAAGAAAGGCGGTGATGGATTACAAGAGCTAATGAACGTGTCTGATACAGAGCGAATACTCTCTTCAAGGTGTATTACAGTTTTAAAAAGTGTGTTTAGCTAGCTGCAGAGCAGCAACGGACAGGGCTGGCTGAAAATGTGTCACTAAACTGATAGGTTTGGGCTTCGACTACCCACCAGGACCTGGCCCAGATAGGAATCTGTTCTGATCATCCTGTCGAGGTTACTTTTTTTAGAACCTTTTCTGTCGTAAACCAGCCGACCAAGTCAAACCAGGTCCCTGAACGGGGGAGTGGGGACTGAGAAAAAAGAGAAGACAGACAGGGTGCAGGAGGGAGAACAGATCTCACAACTGTCTCTCCGAGTTTATTTCTTAGGCTCCTTTTTATACATAATCTGTTCCTTTGTGTATCCCAAGATAACATAATTAAAGTAACATCCTGAAGATCAAGGTACAATGGACACTCCCTTTTTCTATACTTATTCTTCTTCTTCCTGGAATTCCACAGAACCAGCCTTTTCCCTTTTTTATGCAAGCAGGCCTCCCGAGATAATCCATGCACTCTTTTGAATTTTGGGAGCTTTAGCTCCCTACACTTTTCTTTTCTTCTCACTTTGGTAGGAGGCAGTAGAGACTTACTTGGACGTGATTTCTCTATCCCTGCTCTAGGAAGTGCAAAGGGGGTTCCCGGAATACAGCGCAGTAGAGAATTGGATGCGATTTGTCCAGTCTCGCACAAGCACAGTATGTGAAGGGCTACGGGGGCTGGAAAACGTGGGAACAGAGACCTTGGCAAATTCTTTCTGGTGGCATAAACTTGGTATGTGAGGGACCTACGAGGTCCTGGAAAAATGATTGAGAAGAGACTTAGAGGGGCATGCTCTATCTTAGCTGCTGCCAGATCTTGATGGGCAGAGGAGGTCCCCGTGTAAGGGATTAGGCGAGTCTCCGAGGCCACTATGTCCTCTCCCCTTCCACAAGCCTGTGAGTGGCAGAGGGGTCGTCCTGGGGCATGGCTGAGATGAGTCTCAGAGTCGACTTATCCATCTAAGCTGTTCTATCGTGTAAACAGCAGAGGGCGCTGTGTGAGCACCTAGGGTATGGGTGACACTGCAGCCTGTGGAGTTCTCAGGAACAGTTTGTCCGGTCTGGTTTAAGTGAATACTTCAGACCATTTTTTGACTATTATTAACTCAGGCAAACTTAAAGCAAGCACTTCCTATGGTAGAAGTTTATGAAACCCTGACTCGAGAGCCCCGGGTGGGTGGGCCGCGCTCTCGCGAGAGCCCCAGTCTGGTGGGCCGCGATCTCGCGAGAGCCTCCGCTGGTGGGCCGCGATCTCGTGAGAGCCCCAGGCTGGTGGGCCGCGGTCACGCGAGACCCTCCGCTGGTGGGCCGCGGTCTCGCGAGAGCCCCGGGCTGGTGGGCCGCGATCTCGCGAGAACCCCGGGCTGGTGGGCCGCGATCTCGCGAGAGCTGCCGTGATGACTTGCAGTTATGAGGAGATTTCAGTCAGTGCAGCATTGGTCCTGGAGGTGCCGAGTTTCTGGGACGAGGTGGGACTGCGTCTGTACCTGGTTTACCTCAGAAGCTTCCTGGGATTTTGGGCCACAGGAGGAACAGGTAGGGAGAAGCTTCTTCATGCGCGAATGGTCCAGAGGGTTTGGCGTAGACGTCTTGGTCTTCTGAGGCCACAGTAGAGCAAGGGGTGGTGTGGAAAATTCTTTTTTCCTTGGCTTGTCTGCTAGTGCTCTGTCTTTTTTTGTGCGGCTGTCCGGGAACCCTAGCGACATTGATGTGGGGTCAGATTTGGGCTCTATAATGGTCCCTTGATCCATGTCTTAGTTGTGATGCCGATAACACCCTCTTTCGGTTACTAGTTTGTTTTCTTGGCGTCAGTGTTGCAGAATACTGTAATAGAAAAATTTCACCGCATGTACTGCGTCCCGGGTCGTTGTTCCCCGACACCTGGTAGAAGTTTCTGAAACCCTGGCGCAAGAGCCGCGGCCCAGTGGGCCGCGCTCTCGCGAGAGCCGCCATGATGACTCGCAGTTCTGAGGAGATTGATCCCTGACACCTGGTACAGTGGATATTGATAGAGTGGCAGGTGTCTCCAGTTAGTAGGAGCCGCACAGTAAGAGTAGCTTCCTTTCCTTGATTGAACCGCGTCTGCGTACTGCTGTTCTGTAATTGGGGCAGTATCACCTGAGTTGTTAAGGCTCACTACTAATGTTCTGTGTATGTACCGCATTTGTTCTGTGTATCAATGGACTCTGTATCGTTTCCAGATCCTGGCTAGTGCGAATCATGCTGCCATAAATGTGGGTGTAGAGATATGTGCTCATGTCCCCGAATTCCAATATTTTGGCATTTCAACATTCAGTGGAACCACTGTATCCTACATTAATTCTAGGTTTGTTTCTGAGGATTTGCCATAGCATTTTATATGTACTCTGCATCTTTTTACTTTATTAATTTTAAAGAATTGATCTTAGTTTATTCTTTCACCATTTCACGGGTAACTAAATAGTTTTAACACCCGTTCCTTCGACAGTCTCGCTTCTATGTATATTTATGAAGTTCTTTTTTAGAACATCCATTTTCAATTTCTTAGGGTGGAGTTTGACCCATGGCACTTTTTTGAGGGGAAATGGCAAACTATCGTACACCTAGTATGCTGTACATTGCATCTGTAGAAGCGACATTTTAAGGCTTCCAATGTCACTGTCATTGTCTAGTTTTTTCCCCGCCTGAAAATTAGTTAGCTATCCTGTGTGGGAAGGAGGCACCGTAGTGTTTTCCCCATTTTTCGCGATTGAGATTCAATATCTTCGTGTGACGGTTGACCATTTCTTTGTGGTTTCGAGAGTGTTTATAGTAGCGTATGTTTAAAGTTTCGCCAGTAGTGTTTAGTTAATGTGCTGTGCAAGTTTTCAGTACATCGATATCGGATACTTTTCACAAATGTATACGTTCTTTTTCTTCCCTTACACGGCCTGTGGTTTTACTCTCTGGGTAGGTTCCTTAGATGCTCAAAAAGATTATATTCTTGAGGACATGTTTTTATTCCTTGCATCGCTTTTGCGTCGGTGTCCGATATGAGAAACCATGGTTAAACCTACATAATGAATTTATTTCTACCTTGCTGAAATTTTAAAATTTCTCCTAATATATTTAAGGTTTTTAACCAATTTGGAGTTAACGTTCATATGTGGGTGTGAGTTAAAGGTTCCATTAAACTGCAGGCGGATAGTCCTTCGCCTAGCACAATTGACCGGGAAAAAAACCCAAAGCGATTCTTACCCGGTGTAGTGTCCTCCATCCTATAATGCTAATAGATTATGACTATTTGGTATTAATTATGGGTTCTCAATTTAATTCTATTTACATATACATATTTTCTCACGTCACGTAATGATTCAATGACAGACTTTTGCTGTTGCAGGTGAGTCGTAAAATCACGGTAAGTAATACTTTGATATGTCGTTAAGTGGACATCTTATTTAATGTATGTATGCTATTCTAATTGTGTTTTAAGCTCTAATAAAGTTTGTTCTAAAAACTGTATGAGGCGTGAGCCGCATACATTGTCTACTGTCATTATTTAATCCTTTTTTTCTTTATAGTCTCAGTTTCAGAGGTTAGGGACCACCGGTAGCTCGTTTGGACTCAGGCTTCTCTGATGTCTGGCATTGGACTTAGGGGTCAGGGTCCAGTCACGGCGTCCGGTGTTCAGCATCCGTCCTCTACGGTCGGGGTCCGGGCGCGGCTGCCGGTGTCCCGGCGCCGGTCGTCCGCGGTCGGGGTTCGGCTTCCGGGCCGGGGTCGGGGTCCGGGCGCGGCTGCCGGTGTCCCGGCGCCGGTCGTCCGCGGTCGGGGTTCGGCTTCCGG
>NW_024345487.1:0-7588 GCF_902729225.1 Pteropus medius
TCTGCTCCAGTCCAGAGGTCTGATATCAAATTAAAAAAGTAGGAAGGAAGAGAGGCCCCAGGACGGAGCCCCGGTGTCTCTTGGATGAGCTGGGACACGGTCTCATTGCGGCTCTGGGAGAAGTGCTTGGAACGGCCTGCCTTTCCAAAAGACCTGAGGGCCACACCCCCTTTTTTCCTAAAAATCCAATATATATATATATGTATATATATATATATAGATAGATAGATAGATATATAGATATATATTCATATATATTTGGATATATATTCATATATATGTATATACATATATATATGGTAGCTCTGGGATTAAGCACTCAGTTCACATCCATTTTGAGCCCAAAGTGCAGACTTTTGAGAAATTGCTCACTTGCGGCAAATACCCAGGCTTATCAGGCCGTGGGCTTTGTGGGCAATGTTCAGTCCTCTGCGGGTAGTTGGGTACGGACGTTTGACAAGCACTCTGGGTTCCGTGGAGCTCCTTGGGGTGGCTCCATGTCCTGAACGTCTTTCGTCAGCTCTGGAGGAGGTTGGGCAGCGCAAAGCATCAGAAACCGCTGTCCCCACCATCCTGACTTTTTTCTTGGGGTCAGGTGCAGAGGATTACAAGACCATTGTTGGGAAAGCGAGCGGGGGTGTGGGGCGGCAGCAGAAGACGCTGCTTAAGAGCACCTGCTCTGGTCTTCAATTGCCCCGTGTTCAAACCCGGCTCCTCCCCCCCCCACGTGTGCCCAATTGCCTCATTCTCACAGGCGGTTGCAGGAGGAGCCGGGTTTGAACACGCAGCAGTTTCTACCCTGCCTCTTACTAGCTCAGCTTCTCATTTACCTGTGGATGGTCCTAACGATATTCACCTCCGAGGGTTTCAGTGTATATACAAAGTCATTTCATGTAAGTGTCAGCCCTTATTTTTTCCGAGGTCCTTAGGTTCCAAAGTTGCAGTGGGATTTAGGGGGCAGGGACAGAGGGAGGGGGCCTGCGCCCTTTCATGCGTCCCGCAGCCGCAGCAGTTCACCCCCGTGGAACGCGACGGCCCTGAGAGATGCCTGGCCAATGCTGGGGGCTGGGGACCGCTCAAGTTGAGCCCGGGACTCCACATCTCTCCCTCGCCTGCCCCGTAGTCCGCCGGGGTGGTCCGAGGACAGCAAATAGGCCCCGGAGCTGCGCGCAGCTTCAGGCCCCTCACGGCCCTCCACGCCCATGCCCGGTGTCACAGAACACAGCGCTGGCCACCAGGCGCTGACGTGGCCGAAACAGACACAACCGTCTGCAGGCCTTTGCAGGAATCCATGAGCCGACTGGACACGCGGTCGTGACCTTGGAGAGGGAGCATTGACCCTCTGTGCCCTCCCCGCCTTCAGATGTGGCTGGGGGTGAGGTTGATGCTCCTGGGATCTCAGGCCTGTGAGGCCCCAGCCCCTCCTGCTCCCCCAGGCATCGCATGCTGGGAGGGGCTGTGAGTTTTGTAAAGAAACATATTTGCCCTTGGGGTCCCTCAGCTTCTGACTGCAGAGCAGGGGTGGAGCGGGGAGATGTGAGAACTGAGAAGGAGGGGCTGGCGTTGGCACCCGTGTGCATTTCTGGGCATGTCTGTGATTGGGGGACAGGTTGGGGTTCAGGCTTAAGGAAAAC
This sequence comes from Pteropus medius, assembly GCF_902729225.1. NCBI lineage: Eukaryota > Metazoa > Chordata > Mammalia > Chiroptera > Pteropodidae > Pteropus > Pteropus medius. The sequence continues at coordinate 1,635 of NW_024345487.1, forward strand.
TCCAATACTCTAAAGCAGCGTGACGGGGGAACTGTGGGGTGGTAGTGAGCAGCCTGTGGGGTCGGCGTAGAGATTCTGCACAGGAAGTCTCTGGCGGTATGGTGGACAGGGATTTCTCAGAGCATGGTCCGCTGCCTGGAGGGACCCTGAGGCTGCTGTCGGTGACATCAGGGCTGGCCGGGTGCCGACTCCTGTATAGCGACCTGAGACCTCTGGGTTCTGAGATGGGGTGTCTGGGGTCTTGGTTCAAAGCCGGGGTCTCTGGGTTCTGAGCAGCAGCTAGGCCAGAATACGGGGAGGCGGGGGCACAGCCGGGGTCTCAGGCCTCTTGGATGAGAAGGGACCAGGTCGCATTGTGGCTCTGGAAGCCCCTGTGTCCCCACTCTGATTCTGTCACTTATTAGGCGTGTGATCTCTCTGAGACTCAGTTGACTTATTTTTGAATGAATGAGCATCCACGGACCCCCACGACCATCCCAGGAAGAAATGTGACCGCGGATAGGTGACTGCTCTAGTCCAAAAGTTTCTATTCAAACTGAGAAAGCGGGAAGGAACAGAGTCCTAGGAAAGGAGTCCCGGGGCTTCTTGGATGAGCTGCAACACTGTCTCATTATGGCTCTGGTACCCCCTGTGTCCACCCTCCGGGAAGGCGGATGTGCATCGAACGGCCTGCCGTCCCTAAAGACCTGAGGGCAACCAACATTTTTTCCTAAAAATCCACGATATATATATGTGAATATATATTCATATATATGCATATATATATATATATATAGATAGATAGATAGATAGATAGATAGATAGATAGATAGATACATGTATATATATACATACATATATATATATATATGGTAGCTCTGGCATTAAGTACTCAGTTAATGTCCATTTAGAGCCGAAAGTGCAGACTTTTGAGAAATTGCTCACTTGCGACAAATACACAGGCTTGTCAGGCCCTGGGGCTTTGTGGGCCATGTTCAGTACTCTGCGGGTAGTGGGTACATACATTTGACGAGATCTCAGGGTCCCATTGAGCTCCCTGGGATAGAAAATGGGTCTAATTCCTCTCTGTATCCTTCTGCCGACTTCAGGACCACCCACAGGCAGTGTGCCCAGCGATTCCTTGGGCCGCCCTTCCATCGTCCTATGTGCCCATCCATCCTTGTCGAGGAGGAACACAAAATGACATCCTTCGCCAGTAGAAAGAGGTCAGTTTGGCAAACTTCAGACACCTGTTGGGCTGTATGTGACTCTGTCACTTATTAGCTGTGTGATCACGTGTATGAGACTCAGTTTTCTGAATTTTGAATGAGTGTACATGAACCATGACGAGCAACTCAGGCACAAAGGTGAAGGAGAGGGAAGTCTCTGATCCAGTCCAGAGTTCTGATGTCTAATCGAAAAAGAAGGAAGGAAGAGAGGCCCCAGGACGGAGCCCCGGTGCCTCTTGGATGCGCTGGGACACTGTCTCATTGTGGCTCTGGGACCCCGTGTGTCACCAATCCGGGAAGGCGGATGTGCTTGCAACGGCCTGCCTTCCCTAAAGACCTGAGGGCAACACAGCCTTTTTTCTAAAAGTCCACCATATATATGTGCATATATATTCATATATATATGTGCATATATATATATGGTAGTTCTGGCATTAAGCACTCAGTTCACGTCCATGTTGATCCCAAAGTACAGACGTTTGAGAAATTGCTCACTTGCGGCAAATACACAGGCTAGTCAGGCCCTGGCGCTTTATGGGCAATGTTCAGTCCTCTGCGGGTAGTGGGTACATACTTTTGACAAGCTCTCAGGGTCCCATTGAGCTCCTTGGGACAGAAAATGGGTCTAATTCCTCTCTGTATTTTTCTGCAGACTTCATGGCCACCCACAGGCTGTGTGCCACCCTTCCATCGTCCCATGTGCCCCTCCATCTTTGTCGAGGAGGAAGCCAAAATGGCATCCTTCCCCAGGTAGATAGAGGTCAGTCTGGCAAACCTCAGACACCTGTTGGGCTGTGTGTGACTCTGTCACTTATTAGCTGTGTGATCACGTGTATGAGACTCAGTTTTCTGAATTTTGAATGAGTGTACAGGAAACATGACGAGCAGCCCAGGCAGAAAGGTGAAGGAGACGGAGGTGTCTGTTCCAGTCCAGAGGTCTGATATCACTTGAAAAAGCAGGAAGGAAGAGAGGCCCCAGCACGGAGCCCAGGGGCTCCTTGGATGAGCTGGGACACTGCATCATTGTGGCTCTGGGACCCCCTGTGTCCACAATCCGGGAAGGCGGATGTGCTTGAAGCGGCCTGCCTTCCCTAAAGACATGAAGGCAACACAGCCTTTATCCTAAAATTCCACCATATATATATGTGCATATATATTCATATATATTCATATATATGCACATATATGTATGGTAGCTCTGGCATTAACCACTCAGTTCACGTCCATTTTGAGCGCAAAGTACAGACTTTTGAGAAATTGCTCACTTGCAGAACATACACAGGCTTGTCAGGCCCTGGGGCTTTGTGGCCTTGTTCAGTCCTCTGCGGGTAGTGGGTCAATACGTTTGACAAGCTCTCAGGGTCCCATTGAGCACCTTGGGACAGAAAATGGGTCTAATTCCTCTCTGTATCCTCCTGTAGACTTCAGGGCCACCCACAGGCAGTGTGCCCAGCGATGCTTTGGGCCGCCCTTCCATCGTCCCATGTGCCCCTCCATCCTTGTCGACGAGGAAGCCAAAATGGCATCCTTCCCCTGGTAGAAAGAGGTCAGTTTGGCAAACTTCAGACACCTCTTGGGCTGTATGTGACTCTGTCACTTATTAGCTGTGTGATCACGTGTATGAGAATCACTTTTCTGAATTTTGAATGCGTGTGCAGAAACCATGACGAGCAGCCCAGGTAGGAAGGTGAAGGACAGGGAGGTGTCTGCTCCAGTCCAGAGCTCTGATATCAAATTGAAGAAGCAGGAAGGAACAGAGGCCCCAGGACAGATCCCCATGCCTCTTTGATGAGCTGGGACACTGTCTCATTGTGTCTATGGGAACCCCTGAATCCACAATCCGGGAAGGTGGATGTGCTTGCAACGGCCTGCCTTCCCTAAAGACCTGAGGGCAACACAGCCTTTTTTCCTAAAAATCCACCATATATATATGTGCATATATATATAGATATATATATGCACATATATTTATATATATGCACATATATGCACATATATTCATATATATGAACATATATATTCATATATATGCACATATACGTATGGTAGTTCTGGCATTAACCACTGAGTTCATGTCCATTTTGAGCCCAAAGTACAGACTTTTGAGAAATTGCTCACTTGCGGCACATACACAGGCTTGTCAGGCCCTGGGGCTTTGTGGCCTTGTTCAGTCCCCTGCGGGAAGTGAGTACATACGTTTGACAAGCTCTCAGGGTCCCATTGAGCTCCTTGGGACAGAAAATGGGTCTAATTCCACTGTGTATCCTTCTGTAGACTTCAGGGCCACCCACAGTCAGTGTGACTAGCGCTGCTTTGGGCCACCATTCCATCGTCCCATGTTCCCGTCCAACCTTGTAGAAGAGGAAGCCAAAATGGTATCCTTCGCCTGGTAGAAAGAGGTCAGATTGGCACACTTCAGACCCTTGTTGGGCTGTATGTGACTCTGTCTCTTCTTAGCTGTGTGATCATGTGCATGAGACTCAGTTTTCTGAATTTTGAATGAGTATACAGGAACCAAGACGAGCAGCCCAGGCAGAAAGGTGAAGGACAGGGACGTGTCTGCTCCATTCCAGAGCTCTGATATCAAATTGAAAAAGCAGGAAGGAAGAGAGGCCCCAGGACTGCGCCCCGGTGCCTATCTGATGAGCTGGGACACTGTCTCATTGTGGCTCTGGGAAACCCTGTGTCCCCAATCCGGGAAGGCGGAGGTGCTTGGAAAGGCCTGCCTTCCCTAAAGACCTGAGGCAACACAGCCTTTTTTCCTAAAAGTCCACCATATATATGTGCATATATATTCATATATATGCATATATATATATGGTAGTTCTGGCATTAAGCACTCAGTTCACGTCCATGTTGATCCCAAAGTACAGACTTTTGAGAAATTGCTCACTTGGGGCAAATACACAGGCTAGTCAGTCCCTGGCGCTTTATGGGCAATGTTCAGTCCTCTGCGGGTAGTGGGTACATACTTTTGACAAGCTCTCAGGGTCCCATTGAGCTCCTTGGGACAGAAAATGGGTCTAATTCCTCTCTGTATCCTTCTGCAGACTTCAGGGCCACCCACAGACAGTGTGCCAGCGATGCTATGGCCGCCCTTCCATCGTCCCATGTGCCCCTCCATCCTTGTCGAGATGGAAGCCAAAATGGCATCCTTCGCCTTGTAGAAAGAGGTCATTTAGCAAACTTCAGACAACTGTTCGGCTGTATGTGACTCTGTGACTTATTAGCTGTCTGATCACGTGTATGAGACTCAGTTTTCTGAATTTTGAATGAGTGTACGGGAACCATGACGAACAGCCCAGGTAGAAATGTGAAGGACAGGGAGGTGTCTGCTCCAGTCCTGAGCTCTAATATCAAATTGAAAAAGCAGGAAGGAAGAGAGGCCCCAGGACTGAGCCCCGGTGCCTCTTGGATGAGCTGGGACACTGTCTCATTGTGGCTCTGGGAAACCCTGTGTCCCCAATCCGGGAAGCCGGATGTGCTTGGAACAAGTTGTCTTCCCTAAAGACCTGAGGGCAACACAGCCTTTTTCCTAAAAATCCACCATATATATATGTGCATATATATTCATATATATGCATATATATACATGGTAGCTCTGGCATTAAGCACTCAGTTCACGTCCATTTTGAGCCCAAAGTGCAGACTTTTGAGAAATTGCTCAATTTCGGCAAATACACAGGCATGTCAGGCCCTGGGGCTTTGTGGGCAATGTTCGGTCCTCTGCCGGTAGTGGGTCAATACGTTTGACGAGCTCTCAGGGTCCCATTGAGCTCCTTGGGACAGAAAATGGGTCTAATTCCTCTCTGTATCCTTCTGCAGACTTCAGGGCCACCCACAGGAAGTGTGCCCAGCGATGCTTTGGGCCGCCCTTCCATTGTCCCATGTGCCCCTCCATCCTTGTCGAGATGGAAGCCAAAATGGCATCCTTCGCCTTGTAGAAAGAGGTCATTTAGCAAACTTCAGACAACTGTTGGGCTGTATGTGACTCTGTGACTTATTAGCTGTCTGATCACGTGTATGAGACTCAGTTTTCTGAATTTTGAATGAGTGTACGGGAACCATGACGAGCAGCCCAGGTAGAAATGTGAAGGACAGGGAGGTGTCTGCTCCAGTTCAGAGGACTGATATCAAATTGAAAAAGCAGGAAGGAATAGAGGCTCCAGGTAGAGCCCCGGGGCCTGTTGGATGAGCTGGGACACTAATCATTTAGTAGAAATAAGAATTTCTCCCTTCAACTCAGAATCCAGGTAAATGCAATCATATAAGTGATGCTGGACTCTGCCTCACTTCCAATCTGAGAGGGGCAGGAAGAATAGTCTAAGAGCATATATGGGTAGGCATACAGTGCACACATATGGCAGTATATGTGGTGGTAGGCTCTGGCCAGGCTGGCATGGTAACAAGGCCTCCAGACCATTTTCTCGTGTGTGTGTGCAGATTTGCAGTGAGTAGGTCAGGCCTATTTGGGGCAACAAGTTACAATACAAAATAACAAACAACACACAACTGGGAACAAAAATTATACCAACTATTGCACAAAGGAATGACAATGGAGAAGGGTGGAATTAAGAAAAAATACAAATAACAGCTGCCTCCCACCCACAGACTCTTCTTTACAACCAACCTATATATTCCAACCCCACCCATTAAATAAGAATCTCTGCCTGAAGAGGTAATGTTATATGTGTAAAATTTGTCATTTTCTCCTGTCCTTCCTTCCTTCTGTGATCATGTGCATGA
>NW_024345488.1:0-418 GCF_902729225.1 Pteropus medius
CGCGGGGGGCGGGAGGGACTCGCAGGGTGGGCGTGAGGCCAGTGCAGGCCAAGCTCAGAGTTCAAGGTCAGAGAGAGGGGTCCAGGCCACACCTCAGCGAGCCCCAGGTGCGATGGGGCAGAGGGCCAAGGGGGTCAAGGTGGAGATCAGGTTCAAGGGCGGTGGGATGGCAGGGCCAGTGTGTGGGGAGGGCCAGGCACCGCGCGCAGGGCAGAGGACGGGAGGGGACGACCAGAGACCCCTAGCTCGGGGCAGGTGGCTGGGACTCAGGCTAAGGCTGAGAAGCAGGAAAGTGTGAACTCAGGCTATTCACTCATTTGCTGCACAGACCCTGGCACAGACCCTGGCACAGACCCTGGCACAGACCCTGGCGGAGCCAGCCTCGCCGAGCCTTCCACGCCCGGTGGAGCACGGCAGG
>NW_024345489.1:0-12080 GCF_902729225.1 Pteropus medius
TATGGTGGATTTTCGAAGGAAACCTGCCTGGACCCCTGCTCTACCACAGAAGACAGGCCGCTCCTCGCACCTCCACCTCCCCGCAGTGTGGACACCGGGCGTTCCAGAGCCACAATTCCGCACGATCTCTTTTCATCCCAGAGGCCCCGGGGCTCCTTCCTAAGTCCTCGGCTCCTTCCCGCTTTCCGCAGTGGAAATCAGACTTCAGGACGGAAGCAGACACCTCCTCTCCCTCACCTTTCTGCCCGGGATGGTCGTAATGGTCCCCGTGGACGCATTCAAAATGAAGAAATGAAAGGCTCAAAGAGCTGATCGCAAAGCTCCTAAGGCACGGAGGCCGAATTCAGACCCACAGCTGTCTGCAGTGTCTCCCAGCTGAACTCTTTCCAGCGGGTGACGGCCCCCATGGACGGAGGGGCCAAAGCATCCCTGGCTACGCTGTCTGTGTGTGGCCGTGAACCCTGCAAGAGGATACAGAGACGAATGAGACGTAGTTTGTACCTCTAGGAGCTCAAAGTGTCAGTGAGTGCTCCTCCAACTTCGCTACCCCAGTACCCGCAGATGACCGAGCATCGCCCACAGAGCCCCAAGGCCCCAGGAGGGCTGTGCATTTGCCCCAAGTGAGCCTTTTCTCGGAAGTCTGCAATTCTGGCTCGAAATGGACGTCACCAGAGAGCTTTTTGCCAAAGCTACCATATACATATATATGCATATATATGTTCATCTATATGCATATATATGTATATGGTGGATTTTCGAAGGAAACCTGCGTGGACCCGTGGTCTACCACAGAAGACAGGCCGCTCCTAGCACCTTCACCTCCCCGCAATGTGGACACCGGGCGTTCCAGAGCCATAATTCAGCATGATCTCTTTTCATCCCAGAGGCCCCGGGGCTCATTCCTAAGGCCTCGGCTCCTTCCCGCTTTCCGCAGTGGAAATCAGACTTCAGGACGGAAGCAGACACCTCCCTCTCCCTCACCTTTCTGCCTGGAATGGTCGTAATGGTCCCCGTGGAAGCATTCAAAATGAAGAAATGAAAGGCTCAAAGAGCTGATCGCAAAGCTCCTAAGGCACGGAGGCCGAATTCAGACCCACAGCTGTCTGCAGTGTCTCCCAACTGGACTCTTTCCAGCGGGTGACGGCCGCCATGGACCGAGGGGCCAAAGCATCCCCGGGTACGCTGTCTGTGGGAGGCCCTGACCCCTGCAAGAGGATGCAGAGACGAATGACACGTAGTTTGTACCTCTAGGAGCTCAAAGTGTCAGTGAGTGCTCCTCCAACTTCGCCACCCCAGTACCCGCAGATGACCAGGCATGGCCCACAGAGCCCCAAGGCCCCGGGAGGGCTGTGCATTTGCCGCAAGTGAGCCGTTTCTCGGAAGTCTACGATTCTGGCTCAAAATGCCCGTCTGTAGAGTGCTTTTTGCCAGAGCTCCCCTAGATATATCTATATCTATATCTTTATCTGTATCTATAGATATCTCTATATCTATCCATCTATCCATCTATCTATCTATCTCTCTATCTATCTATCAATCTATTTCTCTTTCTCTTTCTATATATATATTTATATATATATAGTGATTTTTATAACAAAAGGCTGTGTTTTCCTTAAACATTTGATATAAGACAGTCCGCTCCTAGCACTTCTACCTCCCCGCAGTGTGGACACCGGGCGTTCCAGAGCCACAATTCAGCATGATCTCTTTTCATCCCAGAGGCCCCGGGGCTCCTTCCTAAGGCCTCGGCTCCTTCCCGCTTTCAGCAGTGGAAATCAGACTTCAGGACGGAAGCAGACACCTCCCTCTCCCTCACCTTTCTGCCTGGGATGGTCGTAATGGTCCCGTGGACGCATTCAAAATGAAGAAATGAAAGGCTCAAAGAGCTGATCGCAAAGCTCCTAAGGCACGGAGGCCGAATTCAGACCCACAGCTGTCTGCAGAGCCCCGCAACTGACCTCTACCCAGCAGGTTAAGGCCGCCATGGACGGAGGGGCTAAAGCATCCCTGGGTACTCTGTCTGTGTGCTGCCCTGAACTCTGCAGAAGGATACAGAGAGGAATTAGACCCATTTTCTGCCTCAAGGAGCTTAATTGGACCCTGAAAGCTTGTCAAACGTATGAACCCACTACCCGCAGAGGACTGAACAATGCCCACAAAGCCCCAGGGCCTCACAGGCCTGTGTATTTGCTGCAAGTGTGCAATTTCTCAAAGGTCTACACTTTGGGCTCGAAACGGACGTGAACTGAGTGCTTAATGCCAGAGCTACCATATATATATGTGCCTATGTATATATGAATATATATACATAGGCACATATATATATTAAAATTTATATATATATAAAATTCAGAAAACTGAGTCTCATATACGTCATCACTCAGCTAATAAGTCACAGAGTCACATACAGCCCAACAGGTGTCTGAAGTTTGCCAAACTGACCTCTTTCTACCAGGGGCAGGATGCTATTTTGGCTTCCTCCTCCACAAGGATGGAGGGGCACATGGGACGATGGAAGCGCGGCCCAAAGCATCGCTGGGCACACAGCTGTGGGTGGCCCTGATGTCTGCAGATGGATACAGAGAGGAATTAGACACATTTTCTGTCCCAAGGAGCTCAATGGGACCCTGAGAGCTTGTCAAACGTATTGACCCACTACCCGCAGAGGACTGAACATTGCCCACAAAGCCCCAGGGCCTGACGGGCCTGTGTATTTGCCGCAAGTGAGGAATTTCTCAAAAGTCTGCACTTTGGGCTCAAAATGGACGTGAACTGAGTGCTGAAAGCCAGAGCTACCATATATATATATGCACATATATAAATGGTGGACTTTTAAGAAAAAAAGCTCTGTTGCCCTCAGGTCTTTAAGGAAGGCAGGGCGTTCGAAGCGCATCCGCCGTCAGGGAGAGTGGACACTGTGGGTCCCAGAGCCACTATGAGACTGTGTTCCAGCTCATCCAACAGGCCCCGGGGTTCCATCCTGGGGCTTCTCTTCCTTCCTGTTTTTCAAATGTGATATCAGAGCTCTGGACTGGAGCAGACACCCCCCTCTCCTTCACCTTTCTGCCTGGGCTGCTCGTCATGGTTCCTGTACACTCATTCAAAATTCAGAAAACTCATTCTCATACACGTGATCACACAGCTAATAAGGGACAGAGTCACATACAGCCGAACAAGTGTCTGAAGTTTGCCAAACTGACCTCTTTCTACCAGGCAAAGGATACCATTTTGGCTTCCTCTTCTACAAGGTTGGACGGGAACATGGGACTATGGAATGGCGGCCCGAAGCATCGCTGGACACACTGACTGTGGGTGGCCCTGAAGTCTACAGAAGGATACAGAGAGGAATTAGACCCATTTTCTGTCCCAAGGAGCTCAATGGGACCCTGAGAGCTTGTCAAACGTATGTACCCACTACCCGCAGAGGACTGAACAAGACCACAAAGCCCCAGGGCCTGACAAGCCTGTGTATGTGCCGCAAGTGAGCAATTTCTCAAAAGTCTGCACTTTGGGCTTTAAATGGACGTGAACTGAGTGCTTAATGCCAGAGCTACCATATATATATATATATTCACATGCATATATCGTGGATTTTTAGGAAAAAATGTTGGTTGCCCTCAGGTCTTTAGGGAAGGCAGGCCGTTCGATGCACATCCGCCTTCCCGGAGGGTGGACACAGGGGGTACCAGAGCCACAATGAGACAGTGTTGCAGCTCATCCAAGAAGCCCCGGGACTCCTTTCCTAGGACTCTGTTCCTTCCCGCTTTCTCAGTCTGAATAGAAACTTTTGGACTAGAGCAGTCACCTATCCGCGGTCACATTTCTTCCTGGGATGGTCGTGGGGGGCCGTGGATGCTCATTCATTCAAAAATAAGTCAACTGAATCTCAGAGAGATCACACGCCTAATAAGTGACAGAATCAGAGTGTGGACACAGGGGCTTCCAGAGCCACAATGCGACCTGGTCCCTTCTCATCCAAGAGGCCTGAGACCCCGGCTGTGCCCCCGCCTCCCCGTATTCTGGCCTAGCTGCTGCTCAGTACCCAGAGACCCCGGCTTTGAACCAAGACCCCAGACACCCCATCTCAGAACCCAGAGGTCTCAGGTCGCTATACAGGAGTCGGCACCCGGGCAGCCCTGATGTCTGACAGCAGCCTCAGGGTCCCCCCAGGCAGCGGACCATGCTCTGAGAAACCCCTGTCCACCATACCGCCAGAGACTTCCTGTGCAGAATCTCTACGCCGACCCCACAGGCTGTTCGCTACCACCCCACAGTTCCCCCGTCACGCTGCTTTAGAGTATTGGAGTTTTCCTTAAGCCTGAACCCCAACCTGTCCCCCAATCACAGACATGCCCAGAAATGCACACGGGTGCCAACGCCAGCCCCTCCTTCTCAGTTCTCACATCTCCCCGCTCCACCCCTGCTCTGCAGTCAGAAGCTGAGGGACCCCAAGGGCAAATATGTTTCTTTACAAAACTCACAGCCCCTCCCAGCATGCGATGCCTGGGGGAGCAGGAGGGGCTGGGGCCTCACAGGCCTGAGATCCCAGGAGCATCAACCTCACCCCAGCCACATCTGAAGGCGGGGAGGGCACAGAGGGTCAATGCTCCCTCTCCAAGGTCACGACCGCGTGTCCAGTCGGCTCATGGATTCCTGCAAAGGCCTGCAGACGGCTGTGTCTGTTTCGGCCACGTCGGCGCCTGGTGGCCAGCGCTGTGTTCTGTGACACCGGGCATGGGCGTGGAGGGCCGTGAGGGGCCTGAAGCTGCGCGCAGCTCCGGGGCCTATTTGCTGCCCTTGGACCACCCCGGCGGACTACGGGGCAGGCGAGGGAGAGATGTGGAGTCCCGGGCTCAACTTTGAGCGGTCCCCAGCCCCCAGCATTGGCCAGGCATCTCTCAGGGCCGTCGCGTTCCACGGGGGTGAACTGCTGCGGCTGCGGGACGCATGAAACGGCTCAGGCAACCTCCCTCTGTCCCTGCCCCCTAAATCCCACTGCAACTTTTGAACCTAAGGACCTCGGAAAAAATAAGGGCTGACACTTACATGAAATGACTTTGTATATACACTGAAACCCTCGGAGGTGAATATCGTTAGGACCATCCACAGGTAACTGAGAAGCTGAGGTAGTAAGAGGCAGGGTAGAAACTGCTGCGTGTTCAAACCCGGCTCCTCCTGCCACCGCCTGTGAGAATGAGGCAATTGGGCACACGTGGTGGGGGGAGGAGCCGGGTTTGAACACGGGGCAATTGAAGACCAGAGCAGGTGCTCTTAAGCAGCGTCTTCTGCTGCCGCCCAACACCCCCGCTCGCTTTCCCAACAATGGTCTTGAAATACTCTGCACCTGACCCCAAGAAAAAAGTCAGGATGGTGGGGACAGCGGCTTCTGATGCTTTACGCTGCCCAACCTCCTCCAGAGCTGACGAAAGACGCTCAGGACATGGAGCCACCCCAAGGAGCTCCACGGAACCCAGAGTGCTTGTCAAACGTCTGTACCCAACTACCCGCAGAGGACTGAACATTGCCCACAAAGCCCACGGCCTGATAAGCCTGGGTATTTGCCACAAGTGAGCAATTTCTCAAAAGTCTGCACTTTGGGCTCAAAATGGATGTGAACTGAGTGCTTAATCCCAGAGCTACCATATATATATGTATATACATATATATGAATATATATGCAAATATATACGAATATATATCCACATTATATATATATATATATATATATATATATATATATATATATATATATATATATATATATATATATATATATAAATTGGATTTTTAGGAAAAAAGGCTGTGTGGCCCTCAGGTCTTTAGGAAAGTCAGGCCGTTCCAAGCACTTCTGCCTTCCCGCATTGTGGACACAGGGGGTCCCAGAGCCGCAATGAGACCGTGTCCAAGCTCATCACAGAGGCCCCGGGCTCCTTCCTAAGGACTCTGCTCCTTCGAGCTTTCCACATTGGAAATCAGACTTCTAGACGGAAGCAGACACCTCCCACTCCCGCACCTTTCTGCCTGGGATGGTCGTGATGGTCCCCGTGGACGCATTCAAAATGAAGAAACAAAAGGCTCAGAGAGGTGATCGCAAAGCTCCTAAGGCACTGAGGCCGAATTCAGACCCACAGCTGTCTGCAGTGTCTCCCAACTGAACTCTTTGCAGCGGGTGACGGCCGCCATGGACGGAGGGGCCAACGCATTCCTGGGTACGCTGTCTGTGGGTGGCCCTGAACCCTGCAAGAGCATAGAGAGACGAATGGGACGTAGTTTGTACCTCTAGGAGCTCAAAGTGTCAGTGAGTGCTCCTCCAACTTCGGTACCCCAGTCTCCGCAGAAGACCGAGCATCGCCCACAGAGCCCCAAGGCCCGGGGAGGGCTGTGCATTTGCCGCAAGTGAGCCTTTTCTCGGAAGTCTGCGATTCTGGCTCGAAATGGACGTCACCAGAGAGCTTTTGCCAAAGCTACCATATACATATATATGCATATATATGTTCATCTATATGCATATATATGTATATGGTGGATTTTCGAAGGAAACCTGCGTGGACCCCTGCTCTACCACAGAAGACAGGCCGCTCCTCGCACCTCCACCTCCCCGCAGTGTGGACACCGGGGGTTCCAGAGCCACAATTCAGCATGATCTCTTTTCATCCCAGAGGCCCAGGGGCTCCTTCCTAAGGCCTCGGCTCCTTCCCGCTTTCCGCAGTGGAAATCAGACTTCAGGACGGAAGCAGACACCTCCCTCTCCCTCACCTTTCTGCCTGGGATGGTCATAGTGGTCCCCGTGGACGCATTCAAAATAAAGAAATGAAAGGCTCAAAGAGCTGATCGCAAAGCTCCTAAGGCACGGAGGCCAAATTCAGAACCACAGCTGTCTGCAGTGTCTCCCAACTGAACTCTTTCCAGCGGGTGACGGCCGCCATGGACGCAGGGGCCAAGCATCCCTGGGTACGCTGTCTGTGGGTGGCCCTGAACCCTGCAAGAGCATACAGAGACGAATGAGACGTAGTTTGTACCTCTAGGAGCTCAAAGTGTCAGTGAGTGCTCCTCCAACTTCGGTAACCCAGTCCCCTCAGATGACCGAGCATCGCCCACAGAGCCCCAAGGCCCCGGGAGGGCTGTGCATTTGCCGCAAGTGAGCCTTTTCTCGGAAGTCTGCGATTCTGGCTCAAATGGACGTCACCAGAGAGCTTTTTGCCAAAGCTACCATATACATATATATGCATATATATGTTCATCTATATGCATATATATGTATATGGTGGATTTTCGAAGGAAACCTGCGTGGACCCCTGCTCTACCACAGAAGACAGGCCGCCCCTCGCACCTCCACCTCCCCGCAGTGTGGACACCGGGCGTTCCAGAGCCACAATTCAGCACGATCTCTTTTCATCCCACAGGCCCCGGGGCTCCGTCCTAAGGCCTCGGCTCCTTCCCGCTTTCCGCAGTGGAAATCAGACTTCAGGACGGAAGCAGACTCCTCCCTCTCCCTCACCTTTCTGCCTGGGATGGTCGTAATGGTCCCCGTGGACGCATTCAAAATGAAGAAATGAAAGACTCAAAGAGCTGATCGCAAAACTCCTAAGGCACGGAGGCCGATTTCAGACCCACAGCTGTCTGCAGTGTCTCCCAACTGAACTCTTTCCAGCGGGTGACGGTCGCCATGGACGCAGGGGCCAAAGCATCCCTGGATACGCTGTCTGTTAGTGGCCCTGAACCCTGCAAGAGCATACAGAGACGAATGGGACGTAGTTTGTACCTCTAGGAGCTCAAAGTGTCAGTGAGTGCTCCTCCAACTTCGGTACCCCAGTACCCGCAGATGACCGAGCATCGCCCACAGAGCCCCAAGGCCCCGGGAGGGCTGTGCATTTGCCGCAAGTGAGCCTTTTCTCGAAGTCTGCGATTCTGGCTCGAAATGGACGTCACCAGAGAGCTTTTTGCCAAAGCTACCATATACATATATATGCATATATATGTTCATCTATATGCATATATATGTATATGGTGGATTTTCGAAGGAAACCTGCCTGGACCCCTGCTCTACCACAGAAGACAGGTCGCTCCTCGCACCTCCACCTCCCCGCAGTGTGGACACCGGGCGTTCCAGAGCCACAATTCAGCATGATCTCTTTTCATCCCAGAGGCCCCGGGGCTCCTTCCTCAGGCACGGCTCCTTCCCGTTTTCGCAGTGGAACTCAGACTTCAAGATGGAAGCAGTCACCTCCCTCTCCCTCACCTTTCTGCCTGGATGGTCGTAATGGTCCCCGTGGACGCATTCAAAATGAAGAAATGAAAGGCTCAAAGAGCTGATCGCAAAGCTCCTAAGGCACGGAGGCCGAATTCAGACCCACAGCTGTCTGCAGTGTCACCCAACTGAACTCTTTCCGGCGGGTGACGGCCGCAATGGATGCAGGGGCCAAAGCATCCCTGGGTACGCTGTCTGTGGGTGGCCCTGAACCCTGCAAGAGCATACGGAGACGAATGAGACGTAGTTTGTACCTCTAGGAGCTCAAAGTGTCAGTGAGTGCTCCTCCAACTTCGCTACCCCAGTACCCGCAGATGACCGAGCATCGCCCACAGAGCCCCAAGGCCCCGGGAGGGCTGTGCATTTGCCGCAGTGAGCCTTTTCTCGGAAGTCTGCGATTCTGGCTCGAAATGGACGTCACCAGAGAGCTTTTTGCCAAAGCTACCATATACATATATATGCATATATATGTTCATCTATATGCATATATGTATATGGTGGATTTTCGAAGGAAACCTGCCTGGACCCCTGCTCTACCACAGGAGACAGGCCGCTCCTCGCACCTCCACCTCCCCGCAGTGTGGACACCGGGCGTTCCAGAGCCACAATTCAGCATGATCTCTTTTCAGAGCCACAATTCAGCATGATCTCTTTTCATCCCAGAGGCCCTGGGCTCCTTCCTAAGGCCTCGGCTCCTTCCCGCTTTCCGCAGTGGAAATCAGACTTCAGGACGGAAGCAGACACCTCCCTCTCCCTCACCTTTCTGCCTGGGATGGTCGTAATGGTCCCCGTGGACGCATTCAAAATGAAGAAATGAAAGGCTCAAAGACCTGATCGCAAAGCTCCTAAGGCACGGAGGCCGAATTCAGACCCACAGCTGTCTGCAGTGTCTCCCAACTGAACTCTTTCCAGCGGGTGACGGCCGCCATGGACGCAGGGGCCAAAGCATCCCTGGGTACGCTGTCTGTGGGTGGCCCTGAAACCTGCAAGAACATACAGAGACGAATGAGACGTAGTTTGTACCTCTAGGAGCTCAAAGTGTCAGTGAGTGCTCCTCCAACTTCGGTACCCCAGTCCCCGCAGATGACCGAGCATCGCCCACAGAGCCCCAAGGCCCCGGGAGGGCTGTGCATTTGTCGCAAGTGAGCCTTTTCTCGGAAGTCTGCGATTCTGGCTCAAAATGGACGTCACCAGAGAGCTTTTTGCCAAAGCTACCATATACATATATATGCATATATATGTTCATCTATATGCATATATATGTATATGGTGGATTTTAGAAGGAAACCTGCGAGGACCCCTGGTCTACCACAGAAGACAGGCCGCTCCTAGCACCTCCACCTCCCTGCAGTGTGGACACCGGGCGTTCCAGAGCCACAATTCAGCATGATCTCTTTTCATCCCAGAGGCCCCGGGGCTCCTTCCTAAGGCCTCGGCTCCTTCCCGCTTTCCGCAGTGGAAATCAGACTTCAGGACGGAAGCAGATACCTCCCTCGCCCTCACCTTTCTGCCTGGGATGGTCGTGATGGTCCCCGTGGACGCATTCAAAATGAAGAAATGAAAGGCTCAGAGAGCTGATCGCAAAGCTCCTAAGGCACGGAGGCCGAATTCAGACCCACAGCTGTCTGCAGTGTCTGCCAACTGAACTCTTTCCAGCGGGTGACGGCCGCCATGGACGCAGGGGCCAAAGCATCCCTGGGTACGCTGTCTGTGGGTGGCCCTGAACCCTGCAAGAGCATACAGAGACGAATGGGACGTAGTTTGTACCTCTAGGAGCTCAAAGTGTTAGTGAGTGCTCCTCCAACTTCGGTACCCCAGTCCCCGCAGATGTCCGAGCATCGCCCACAGAGCCCGAAGGCCCCGGGAGGGCTGTGCATTTGCAGCAAGTGAGCCTTTTCTCGGAAGTCTGCGATTCTGGCTCAAAATGGACGTCACCAGAGAGCTTTTTGCCAAAGCTACCATATACATATATATATATATGCATATATGCATATATATATATATGCATATGGTGGATTTTCGAAGGAAACCTGCGTGGAACCCTGGTCTACCACTAAGACAAGCCGCTCCTAGCACCTCCACCTCCCCGCAGTGGGGACACCGGGCGTTCCAGAGCCACAATTCAGCGTGATCTCTTTTCATCCCAGAGGCCCCGGGGCTCCTTCCTAAGGCCTCGGCTCCTTCCCGCTTTCCGCTGTGGAAATCAGACTTCAGGACTGAAGCAGACACCTCCCTCTCCCTCACCTTTCTGCCTGGGATGGTCGTAATGGTCCCCGTGGACGCATTCAAAATGAAGAAATGAAAGGCTCAAAGAGCTGATCGCAAAGCTCCTAAGGCACGGATGCCGAATTCAGACCCACAGCTGTCTGCAGTGTCTCCCAACTGAACTCTTTCCAGCGGGTGACGGCCGCCAGGGACGCAGGGGCCAAAGCATCCCTGTGTACGCTGTCTGTGGGTGGCCCTGAACCCTGCAAGAGCATACAGAGACGAATGGGACGTAGTTTGTACCTCTAGGAGCTCAAAGTGTCAGTGAGTGCTCCTCCAACTTCGGTACCCCAGTACCAGCAGATGACCGAGCATCGCCCACAGAGCCCCAAGGCCCCGGGAGGGCTGTGCATTTGCCGCAAGTGAGCCTTTTCTCGGAAGTCTGCGATTCTGGCTCAAAAATGGACGTCACCAGAGAGCTTTTTGCCAAAGCTACCATATACATATATATGCATATATATGTTCATCTATATGCATATATATGTATATGGTGGATTTTCAAGGAAACCTGCCTGGACCCCTGCTCTACCACAGAAGACAGGCCGCTCCTCGCACCTCCACCTCCCCGCAGTGTGGACACCGGGCGTTCCAGAGCCACAATTCAGCATGATCTCTTTCATCCCAGAGGCCCCGGGGCTCCTTCCTAAGGCCTCGGCTCCTTCCCGCTTTCCGCAGTGGAAATCAGACTTCAGGACGGAAGCAGACACCTCCCTCTCCCTCACCTTTCAGCCTGGGATGGTCGTAGTGGTCCCCGTGGACGCATTCAAAATGAAGAAATGAAAGGCTCAAAGAGCTGATCGCAAAGCTCCTAAGGCACGGAGGCCGAATTCAGACCCACAGCTGTCTGCACTGTCTCCCAGCTGACCTCTTTCCAGCGGGTGACGGCCCCCATGGACGGAGGGGCCAAAGCATCCCTGGCTACGCTGTCTGTGGGTGGCCGTGAACCCTGCAAGAGGATACAGAGACGAATGAGACGTAGTTTGTACCTCTAGGAGCTCAAAGTGTCAGTGAGTGCTCCTCCAACTTCTCTACCCCAGTACCCGCAGATTACCGAGCATCGCCCACAGAGACCCAAGGCCCCGGGAGGGCTGTGCATTTGCCGCAAGTGAGCCTTTTCTCGGAAGTCTGCGATTCTGGCTCGAAATGGACGTCACCAGAGAGCTTTTTGCCAAAGCTACCATATACATATATATGCATAGATATGTTCATCTATATGCATATATATGTATATGGTGGATTTTCGAAGGAAACCTGCGTGGACCCCTGGTCTACCACAGAACACAGGCCGCTCCTAGCACCTCCCCCTCCCCGCAGTGTGGACACCGGGCGTTCCAGAGCCACAATTCAGCATGATCTCTTTTCATCCCAGAGGCCCCGGGGCTCCTTCCTAAGGCCTCGGCTCCTTCCCGCTTTCCGCAGTGGAAATCAGACTTCAGACGGAAGCAGACACCTCCCTCTCCCTCACCTTTCTGCCTGGGATGGTCGTAATGGTCCCCGTGGACGCATTCAAAATGAAGAAAGGAAAGGCTCAAAGAGCTGATCGCAAAGCTCCTAAGGCACGGAGGCC